>NC_036874.1:10595417-10702142 GCF_002910315.2 Salvelinus sp. IW2-2015 | reverse complement strand
GTGTGCTTAGAGGGGCTAGACTGGGCTAAGTAAGGAAATTCAGTCTTCCTGATGAGCTAAGTGACTGAGCTGAGCTGAGCTAAGCGCTCTGTGGCCCAGGGGTCTACTGCCCTCATGTTTGGTCATTTGCGACTGTTCTCTGTCACTTTTGTTTTTGTAGGACAGACAAGTGTCCCTAATGATGTTGACAGGAAAGGTGAATCATGGTTTAGTGGGATACCTATCAAAACAGAGCTTGGACACGTTGGTGATCAGGTGTAAATCATGTACTGTATTACSTATACATTAAACATTTTCATTAATATGTCATTTCTTTAACAAGATTAGTTTGGATTTAGATGAATAGACAGACTTATGTTGCAGTGGCACTAAGACATGAATTACAGGTTATGAATCGTATGTGCTTGACATTCAGTCACTCACAAGTCACTGTTGATTGGGAGAAAATGAAGTAAGAATTCCTCAGAATCCAGAATTATCTTTAAGTGGGCCTGACTTAGTGTGGGTGTGTGTGTGTGAGTGTGTGTGTGCGTGTGCGTGAGACTGGGGATTGAGGACAGCATGAAGTATTGCAGTGACAGGGGGGAGCTAGTCGGCTGCCCCAGGGTAGGGGTTATTGTGTTATAGTTGGCACTTCATGTAAGGACCTCCAATCCAAACACTGAAGGCCCTTTACAGGCCATTACTAACGTGATTGACAGGGCACCCAACCACTCGGAGGACTGCCGATCAAAGACAAAACGTTATGCCAAGGTCTGGTCACGGAGGGTGGCAATTCAAGCAGTCGATTATTATTGCTCTAAAATAGTCTGTGTTCTATTGATTTGGGACTTTAGGCTATAGATGTCCCACTATAGCTGTAGGTGACCTTATTATCTTGCTGTAGGTTGATAAACTAAAGGGGGRAAAAATTCAAAATATATGTTTTATTGTCACCTACTGGATAGGTGCAGTGAAATGTGTTGTTTTACAGGGTCAGCCATAGTAGTACGGCGCCCATGGAGCAAATTAGAGTTCAGTGCCTTTCTCAAGGGTACATCGACAGATTTTTCCCCTTTCAGGCTCAGTTATTTGAACCAGTGACCTTTCGTTTACTGGCCCAACGCTATTATTAATACATTACTTAGTAATCACCTGTTGTTGCATCTTTCTGGAATTACACAATGTTTACCTTGGATTACAGTACTCTGTGTTTATGACATATCTTACATAATAGTCCCTGGAACTGTAGTTACAGGTTAAATATGGTCTTGTTTGATCAAAGTCCAACTCACTCTCACCTAGAGTTGGGCAATATGGACTAAAATCCATATTGCGATAAATTGCTTGAACAATAAATAGAATGATACGTTTATAACAATGTGCACTGCATTTTTTTTWTTTTTTATTGTCCTTTAAACTACTACTACTAGTTTGATGGTTGTCGCCATCAATTGTACCATTAACAATCACCAATAGCAAACTTATTTCATTTCACATTTCTCTAGCCTAGGCTACTTATTGTTATGAACGATATCAGCAAAATCATTTGTGGTTTATCGTCCAAACTCTACTCTCACCTCAGTCCACACACCTGTGTGACCTGAAGTCATATGATGCACATTGCAACACATTAGTAGCACGTGTTCATTTGAGTACAGTGTAATGTCTGATCTTAACCCACTACCATTCAAACCAAACCTGCAGAGATTCTTCCCTGAAAAATACAGACCTGACCATGTTATTATTACTTCCATTGACACTCTCTGTTCCGTTTTGCATATTAGCGCGTCATTATSTACTTATCACTGATATTCCAAAAATKTGCAAAGCCCTACTTGAGACCTGTGGATGTGCAGTCCTCAGCGTTTCTGCTCTTGGTGGGAAAGGTTCTCTGTGGCATTCGTTCTCATCATTAAAGGAGTTCCCTCCTGAATAGGGCCTGCCAAACTATGCGATGTCCTGCTGAGCCGCAGGATGAGGAATGGCTTGCAACCAAGCCTAGCAGTTCATACTTCCTACTAGTGACACCCAGCATTAATCTTAGCCCGCTCCGGCCCCTCAAACCAAAAAAAGGGGGCTAGCAAAAATCGAACAATGGCTGGATTATAACTTCTTCTGTGTGTTTAACAGTTGATCTAGTTCCTCCATGGGCTCTGACAGGAAGAAGTGTAAAAGCACACGTAAACGACTGGAGTTATTACACATGTCGATTACTCTCTTTCTCTCTTTCTCATTCCTCTTCACCCTCCTGTTAGGTTTATGGTGGAACTACAGATTGAATTCTGTTCCGGGGAGTAGGGAAATTAAGCTTGAAATCCAGTCCAGTAATATCATTGAACTTTTCAACCAAAATTGTACTCTCACTGTTTTAACCATCTGTCCGCTCACACTAGTTGATAGCTTGTTGACGTTACAGAGGTGTCGAGTACTGGCAGGCAGTTTTTTTCTAAGCGGTGAGAGGGTTCTCCCTGTCTCCTAGGCTTTGTGAGTTCCTCATAGACAAGGCTTGCTGATTTTGATGGTTAGGCCGCAGCTTCTTGGACGTTTAATTTTAGGCGTTCGAGGACCGATCATGGCATTCTTTTCACAGACACCTACTGTACACACCTTCACACACACTTTCTACACGGTGTGTTTGTTCAGGTGGCGTCTTTCGACCCTATGGGTTTTATGGCTCTCTGTTTCGATTGAATTCACAAGTTTATTAAACACTGATAGAGCCATACAGTACCTTCAAGATGTCTCTTTAGAATGAACTCTCGTAATAGAACGAATGGAGAGCTAGCCCAGTGAGTATCCCGCTCATCGTACGCATGACTATATTTAGCAGGCAAAAATGTACCTCCCTACATTTTCAAAACCCAGCTTTGTTGTCAACTTTAATTAGAGTTGAATTAGTTGTTTGTGTTATCATTCAGGGCTACCACATGGGATTTTAATGGGCATTGAGTAACTTTCACTGCTTTTAATGAAAAGTATACGTTACTATAGATAGCCTATATGGGGGCTTTGTGGTCCAGACTTAGCAATGGTTCCTCTACTCCCATGTAGATGAAGCCAAAGCGTTTGAGGGGTGCCAAAGAGCACAGAGAAATGGGTGGTCCGGAAACAGGAGATCCAGTGAAACTTAACAAGCGTGTTTCTTTGGATGTTAAAATGAAGTGTAATAGTAATATTAATGTAGCACGTATCACAACACAGCAGAGGAATGTAAACTGCAGCACAGGGACATGGCTGGATGGTCAACAGCTGGAGACTAATGCTTTTATATCCTAGTTGTCATAAAATCCTAATGTCCCCCTATGGTTTGCTAGATTCTTGGTTTGCTATATTTTCTAAAGACTGGCAATGAGTGTTGTGTGTCGTTTTTTTTATTCAATTCAATTATGCAATTAATTCCATTCATTAATTAGATTTCTCCATTTTTTTATTCAATAAATTCAAAGTGTGTGCAAGCGGAGTGCAAGCGATGACATGCATGTACAGTAGCTATATGTGCAAAACGCCCAGGCTTTGTAGTGGCAATATGTACGTTTTTGGGCGACCCAGACCAAATTCACATAGAAACATGAGTTATAGATATATCATTCTACTTGAAAGCAAGTCAAAGAAGCGGTAGATATTTCTGTGTTTTGTTTTTGCGTATTTTACTTTTGGTTTTGTACACCAGCTTCCAACAGCTGAAAAAACAATATTTTGGGTTTTGGAAAATAGCAGTTTAGTCTGTTCAATGATTCCCTACACTATACTATCTTATTTTGTCACATAAACTGAAATTAGGCGAACTATTCGAGTTTTAGCAACCAAGAAATGGGGGAGCGATTTCTACGTAGTCCACCTTTAAATCTGTACAGTATAGGAATACTGTTTGCACTTTGCAATTGCTCCTCATGGTCATTGACAGATTAAAAGCAGATCACTTTGTAACAGTATGAGATTAAGAGATTGGATTGTTAGACAGTGTTATGTGATGCCCTGTCTATCTGTTGCTAACTCTCTGTGTGTGTGTGTTCCCACGATAGAGTTGAACCTCCTGTGGGCTACCCACCAGGTCCACCACAGCTCAGAGTACTACAACCTGTCCACAAGCCCTCAGACAATCCCTCACACAGCAGTTCTCATCATGGGTAAGAGCCCTACTCAACCACTGGAACATCTATGCTATTTTATTCTATTCTATTCTATTGTGAACAACATACTTTTGTGTGATGCTGGAGATGGCAAAGGTTGATGAAGAAAAACAGGTTTTATTGTCCCACACCGGATAGATGCAGTGAAATGTGTTGTTTTACAGGTTCAGCCATAGTGCAAATTAGGGTTAAGTGCCTTGCTCAAGGACACATCGACCGATTTTTCACCTTGACGGCTCGGGTATTCAAACCAGCAACCTTTCAGTTACTGGCCCAGCGCTCTAAACGCTGGGCTACCTGCCGCATTAGAAATGCAGATAAGTCCAACATTTGCTCCTTCACCACAATGTATGCTGTGTTATGCACAACGTATGGTATACTGTTCTTTATCCATAGTCATTGAGTACGTTTACATGTACACTAATAATTTGATATTAAACTGATTAACTGATTATGGCAGTAGGCTGAGTTTGACATGACTCTGCTTGCCTTAATCGGCGTACGGTAATAAGTATACGCAATCTTTTGAATTATTAGGACATGTAAACACTTTAATCGTAGTTCCAGTGGTGTATTTGATATGCGCATGTGCTAGCACCAGCCAAGCGTGCCTCTCTCTTTAGCGCGAGTGAAGTGTATTCAGAACAACTGAAAGTATGCATCTTTGAAGTAGTTTCACATACAAACTTTATATGTCAGAATCAAATAGGCTTCTCAAAAATAACATTGTCGCTGTGGTAGAATGTTTATTTTGATTGGTGATTTCGGGATGTGTCCACAGGATTATTAGAGAAATTGTTTTTCTTGCAAAGCATCTAAACGATTAAATGGAACTATTATATTAATCTGACTATCCACAATGATCATCTTATTGTGTACTTTTAAGGATATTCATTGTGTCTGTCCTCAGGTGTTCTATCTCCCCATGGCGTTGGCAGTGCCACCCTCTGTGTTCGCTGTTCACATCCAATTCAACCTGCTCTACCAGTTCTGGATCCACACTGAGGTAGATGCAGCCCACAGTACCACCCAGTCTCAGGTTACCATTATCTCTCCTCATTTCGGCCCGTTTGCTTATTTTCATGCCTAGTGAATGCGTCCCTGTTTAATGATGATTATTCATGTAGTCAATATTCTACAAGATTCATTATGCATATTTCCCAATTACTGTAATTGTCAGGACCCGGTGCGAGAAACAGTCACTAATAAATGGCAGAACCCAGAAGACGAGGCAGACACAGCAGTACTAGAGATGGTGGTTTAATAAAAAAGGAAATCTTCCAAAAATACAAAGAAAATCCACAAAGTGGTAAGAACAGCAAGGGAAAAAACAAACCTCAAAAGACTAATCCAAAAAACACAAGAACAAAACCAGAGAACCTCTGGAAAATCAAACAAGAGAAAATAAATGATCACAACAAGGCTTGGGCTGGGGCTGGGTGCTAACATACAAACACTGAGCAATGAACTAAGGAACACACAGGGTTTAAATACTAACAAGGGAATGACTTACAGGTGCAAACAATAATTAGAGCAAGAAAAACAAAAAGGTACAAAAAAGGTGCAAGGGGGACATCTAGTGAACAAAACCTGAACAGTCCTGGCCAAAACCTGACAGTAATAGCGTAAACTGTAAAATAATTCAGAGATAAAGCTACTTTGGCTAAAAGTTATCTCACTCTAGTCCCTATACTAACTGCTGTTAAGGGGAGCTCAAGTCAAACCTGTGTTTAATAAAAAGAGATTTGAGATTTGATGAAATATTCCAAACAGAAGCAAGACCAATCATTCTCCTTTAAAGTGATTGGTAGTATAATTTTTACAATCCCCAATCGTTAGGGGAATGAATGGAATTGGAATCACTTCCATCTTTTAGTACACTATTAGTGAAAACAGTCATAAAATCACAATTTTCTGGGGGGTATAATTTATGATTTCTTTATAGACTTTTTTGATGTTGAATAATTTATTGGCACGCGATTCCCAGACCTGATCTGGGAATGAAAGTTTTTCATTCATGATTAAACTCTGGCTGTTGCCAGACCACTCATTACATGGAAATAATGAATCATTTAAAAATAATTTCCCAGACTGACTGTACGATCAGTGGTAGACTTTAACATCAAAATGTCTGTAAAAGTTGCACCCAAAGATAAATCAGATTCTTCTGAAATATGTGCCTTATGGCATGATCTGTAAGAATTTTCTGTGTGTGTGTGTGTGTGTGTCTGCTTAATAGAGTGATTGAACAGCCATACGTGTTTGATTATGAATGACTGAGATATTGTTTTGGAATGCTTGTGCATGCATTCATTTGTTTGTCTGGAAGGAAGTGTGTGCGTTCATATTAGCTAGTAGCTACTATTACAAGCATGTGTGTGTGTTCAAGTGTATGTAAGAGCATTATCAACAGTGTCAACTGCGTTTTGGTCTTGGCACCGCTCTCCATCCTAGTGTTGCTTATACTTCCATTTTATAAATATTGTTTTTTCCATCTGGGAATTTGGCCACCKCACGATTTCTGTCATTAGACCTAACTCATCAAATAAGAAAATGCTTTAGTCTTATAAAAAAGGTTTCTAGCCAGATACATTTAGTTGCTACTGTATGTTAACCAAATTGCCAAACAAAGACCCAAGGAGTGCACTACCAGTTAAAACATACATTTGCGAGAAACCTCTATTAAAATAGTTTTTTAATCCAGGACTAGGTTTAATCTACGTCCGGGAAACCAACCCAAATTGTGGCAGCTAGGCTATACATTTTTGTATTATTTTTTGTTTAATGTATGTACATTCTCTGTCTTTCAGGTGATCAGAGATATGGGACCTCTGGAGTGGGTCCTAAACACCCCCAGTCACCACAGAGTTCACCACGGTAAGAAAGAAAGCCTCTTCTTCTCTCTCAAACACACATATTCTTACCATATTTGACGTGAGCTGATCAGTGCAGTGGCAAAAAAGGAAAATGATGTGTTGCATTTCATTGGCAGGGCGAAATGAGTATTGCATTGATAAGAATTACGGGGGAGCTCTGATAATATGGGACAGACTATTCGGTAAGTAAAGGTTCACAGGGTGAGTGCTTGTTGTAATATGGCATTGTCGTTATAACTACATTCTCTTATATTGATTTATCAGGTACCTTTGCTCCAGAGGGCGATAAAGTTGTCTACGGTCTCGTACACAAAATAAACACATATGAAATCCTCCAGATTCAGGTTAGTCCCAAGAGAAAATACGAAATACAAGATCATTTTCTTATTTGCTGTATTTTATTTWGCACACTGTAAGATATAAACTACTAGACTATAAATGCATATACAAGCTATCAAAGAGCAAATTGTCACAGTGTTTAGACTGAGCTGACACTGCATGCAAACTGTCTGATTGTCTCTGTATTACATCAGTGGAATCAAACCATTTGTAGAGCAGTTACTCTCAATCACTTTGTACGAGTAAATGTTACCACTGGAACAGTCATGCTCTAACCATAACATTATTACGCAACCTTAAACAAACCGCCCAGCAGAGGTGAAAGAATCCAATAAAATGAAATACTAGAAGTTGTGTTTGATTATTTTCACTGCCCTTACCGCTGGCAACTTAGTGCATGAGCAATCCCTTCCAAATGGAGGACCATTCTCCACACAGTATTAGCTAACGCACAGATTAGCATTGACAACCATGAATATGTAGTAATATCAGGGCTTTTATAGTAAAACTGCTTATGTAATATAATGTGACTGTAATGTGATGGTATATCTTTTATATTTTTCCTTTAGTTCCATTACTATAAATACTTGTGGAGGAGGTTCAACAGATACAAGAAAATCTTCAATAAATTGGGCGTCCTCTGGAAAGGACCAAGTTGGAAACCTGGCAAACCAAGGCTGGGTGATCACGCAGAGGTACCCGAGGTACTGCCACATTCAAAATGAAAACACGTTTTGTCATTAGAGGGGGAGAGAAAACGAGAGAGCGATAGATGAGAGAGTAAGACGTGGGGAATCATGGAGAGAAGAGAGTGTGAAGAGGGAGTTGAAGACAGTGTTCTAGCATTTTTGGTGTATCTACATTCCCAAAAGGGACACATTTGACACTTTCATACTTCATTAACTATCACTATGACGTAAAGAAAAACACTATCCTTACTATCCAAGTGACTCACAGTGTTCTCACATGAAAGATTCACATTTTACACAGCCTTTACATGGAAACACCACACCAAATACATATTTTTTTTATTTTACATTTTTGTATTTAACCTTTATTTAACTAGGCAAGTCAGTTAAGAACAAATTCTTATTGACAATGACGGCCTAGGAACAGTGGGTTAACTGCCTTGTTCAGGGGCAGAACAACATATTTTTGCCTTGTCAGCTCAGGGATTTGATCTGGCCCAACGCTGTAACCACTAGGCTACCTGCCACCCCAAAAGGGGGGAACACAATAAGCTAATTTTCACTTTAAATAGTAAGTCTGTGGGTACCCTGCTAGGGATCAAAAGGGTGTGTGTGTGTGTGTGTGTGTGTTACTATAGTGCCAATCAGGAGCCCCGGCGGTTGGCTTTGAAATAGCGCTGATGGTGGCACGTATTTAGGCCCTTCACACTTAAAAAAAACTCCACCCCTCGACTTTATGATTAAATTGGCCCCTAAACTCTTGCATGGTGATTCTAAACATGTGGAGGGTGCTGGAATTTGACTGAAATATCTTGAAAGGCTTGCCATTGTAGGCCTAGACGGGTGCGTTGATATTTTCTAAGGAGAGAGAAAGAGAGAGAGTGAGAGAGAGAGTCGGGGTCGAATGTGTTGGCTTTTGAGGCTAAGCAGAGCTGTGGGCTGGAACACCTACAAGGGAAGTAATGTGAAGGAAATCTCACCCAAGACCCCCTGCAAGAAACCTGTACCAATTCAACATGTAGTTCTCTACAATTTGGTGTTTTAAACAAAGTTTAAGGTACAAAYAGTATAGATGTTCTGTAGTGAATAATTTCAAAGTATCTTATTATCTGCGTATAGATAAGCCATGATAATATGGCCCATTAAAAAATCGCAACATTCAGGAATGATGTTATATTGTCTCATCTTTTTGTATAGCTKTATTATATTGCTGTTTTAATATTTTTTTATTATGTCATTGACAGGTTACTGGAGAAGAGCTGCCATACAATCCCAGTTGGCCTCTGGCTCTGAAAGTCTATGTGTGCATACACGGTCTAATGTTGTTGGGTGTTTACCAGGATCTGTTTGAGTCAAGGCTGGTATGTATTGTCAATCCCAAGAGTTACCAGTCATAGATAATCAACTGGGATTGAGAAAACACGGGCTCTATCTTATTTTAGCCATTTGAAATAATGTCATTTTCATTTTCTTCGAAGGAACGAAGTCACAAACATTCTGTTTATTTTAGCTTATGACATTCTTAATTGGGTTGTTTTTCTACAGTATTTACCCAGAAAAATAGTGACTCGGCTACCATCAAGTCAGAATGACTCACTGTCAGTCCTCTTTAAAATAACCTTTGTCTATTATTTTCCACTCTCAGAGCCAAAATCCCCCCCCTCCTCTTTCAAAAAAATGAAAGTCAGGTTTCCTCAGTAGTTATCTTTGGACTGCTTTTTTCCCCAGGCATAGTTTTGGTTAGCCAAAATGTGCTGTCCCACCCAGCCCTTCAAACTGAGACAAAATGGCCTGTCTTCATGTGATTCCTACCTCCATGGTGTTCCCTTAGTTGTGGTCCTCCCTCCACATAGGCCCACAGTCAAAGAGTTCCCTCCTCTTATTGGCCACCAGCGCATGAAACAGCAGCATAGCAGCTGGTGGTCTAACAGTGAACACAAACGCCTTAATTGCCAAGTCAACCATTTCCCAAACATTTCCCAACCTAAATAGCCTTTAGGATGCTGTAATCAGGATTTCCAGGGAAAATAACAAAGTTAGTAACAATGTCCATGTATGTATGTATACCTCCATGTTCACTAGGCACGTATTTACCGTGACTATTGATGATGCAGTGTAGCACAACTCAGGATCTTAGTGTTAATTCAAAGATATTAAAAAATTTCAAACAAATGAAGTTAGCCTTTAATTACATCATGGGTATAGATGCACAGCCCCCGTGTCGCTACAAGATGCACGGCCATCGTGTCGCTACAAGATGCACGGCCCTCGTGTCGCTAAAAAGATGCACGGCCTCGTGTCGCTACAAGATGCACGGGCCCTCGTGTCGCTACAAGATGCACGGCCCTCGTGTCGCTACAGATGCACGGCCCTCGTGTCGCTACAAGATGCACGGCCATCGTGTCGCTACAAGATGCACGGCCTCGTGTCGCTACAAGATGCACGGCCTCGTGTCGCTACAAGATGCACGGCCCTCGTGCGCTACAAGATGCACTGCGCATCGTGTCGCTACAAGATGCACGGCCCTCGTGTCGCTACAAGATGCACGGCCATCGTGTCGCTACAAGATGCACGGCCATCGTGTCGCTACAGAGATGCACGGCCCTCGTGTCGCTACAAGATGCACGCCCTCGTGTCGCTACAAGATGCACGGCCATCGTGGTCGCTACAAGATGCACGGCCCTCGTGTCGCTACAAGCATGCACGGCCATCGTGTCGCTACAAGATGCACGGCCCCTCGTGTCGCTACAAGATGCACGGGCCATCGTGTCGCTACAAGATGCACGGCCATCGTGTCGCTACAAGATGCACGGACCATCGTGTCGCTACAAGATGCACGGCCCTCGTGTCGCTACAAGATGCACGGCCATCGTGTCGCTACAAGATGCACGGCCATCGTGTCGCTACAAGATGCACAGCCATCGTGTCGCTACAAGATGCAGAGCCATCGTGTCGCTACAAGATGCACGGCCCTCGTGTCGCTACAAGTTTATTTCAGGTTGGGTAATTTTACGATGAGAACAGACAGGTAAATTGACCAACCTATCTCTTGTCCTGAAAATAATAATGGTAGTGATGATAACCATAATAATAACAAGTTAATCTCCAGGTCTCTGGGGATATAGAAACAATAACATTGTCAGTCCAGTGCTGGAGTCACTGAAGCACCAACAGATGGTGAATTTCATTTATTTTCACTCACTGTTATTGTTGAAATATGATATGGGACAAAATCAAAAATGTGCGCACTGAGCCGGCATGAAAATCCAATCATTGAAGTTGTGTCTAGTGTCCATTCCCCCAGGGTAGAGATAGCCAAAGTAAAGATCATGTAACCTAACTGACCTGCATTGTCTCCTGGGTAACAGTACCAGTGGGTGCAAGACAGCATAATAACCTAATAAAGTGTAATAAATAAATAAAATACAATTACCAAATAATACAATTCTGAATAGATTGGTAATTAGCTTACAATAACTGTGTAGTTACTGTATTACTGCCAATTTAGACCTCGCCTTAAGCGTTACTGACTCTAGTGATGGTTAAGTTTACTGTGTGTCTTTGGAATCCATGTAATGGAAACGGTTTAGTATAGTTGATTCATAACCTCTTATTTGCCTCAATTGAATACATATAGTAGCGCCCTGCCTATACTTTCCCACGTGTGGGTTAGGGGAATATGGGGTATAACGATTATAGGGCCTGTACCATATAAACATGAAGAAATACTACTTTATTGCTTCCTGTTGATATGTTGATGCCATATATGGCCTGTTGGGAATGTACATTGTTGTCTATGCACTGCATGGAAGGAGACCAGTGAGGTTTGCATGTCAGGGCCTCTGGGTGGAGTGTTGAAGATCCAACCCCTGCTCTGGCAGACCAATCTAGTCCCTTAGGAGAAGCTAGTCTTACAGCTGTCTTTTAGGTTAGGAACTTAAGGCCATGTATTTTCACCACTCATGTATCCATCCACAGGTTGGGGTTGTGTGCGAACAAAACACAAACAGCTCACCAAGGTCAATGTCAATGTGTACAGWATAGGACTAGTGTTCTTCATAGTGTTTGCTTTGGCTTGATGTGTAGCGGTACTGAGAGCTATGTACCGCCACGTCTTCCACTCTGGTCAAGTCCCTTAGCGGGACTCAACAGACATGGTCAGAGGTAATATCCCTATTATATTGAGCGTGAGAAAGGGAAAGGGGATACCTAGTCAGTTGCACAACTGAATGCCTTCAACCGAAACGTGTCTTCCGCATTCCACCCAACCCTTCTGAATCAGAGAGGTGCTGGGGCTGCTTTAATTGTGTGAGTCACAGTTACTGGCAAGACTCTACACTACATTGTGTAGAGGACCTAGATGTAATATAATAGCTTACTGTGTATAGATGTGTAGTCTGGGCTATTAAAAGGGACATGGTTCATGACTTCACTCGTAGTCAAATCTCCTGTGCCCATAATTCACCATACAGATGCAGGATCTTAATTTGAGCCAGTTTGCTTCAACAGAAAAAGAATCCTACAGCAAGAGGAAATGTGAATTATTATGTTGATTATAATTTATGGACATTTTTGTAGGGAAAATCAAGTCTGAAATTTCAACGAGGAAAGACAAACATCAGAAGCATTTTTAAACCTGGAATACACTTTAAGTTTTATATTTCTTGCATTGCATGAAAGTTCTACTGCAACAGGGTTTTCAAATTAAGATCCTACATCTGTACTTGATGTTTATGTATTTTTCCCATAACCTTTTCTCATGATAAGCATTATTTGTGTGTCTATGTTATAGATGCTTTCCCAGCTGACTGTTCTGATGATGACTGGCTACATTCTACTCAGTCTGACATCGATTGGCTTCATCATCGACCAACGGTACTGTACTGTCACATATCACTGTTACTGTAATGTTATCCATCACTGTAAATAGCTTGGAATTTGCACACACAGATTGGTCCACTTCAAGGTTATGTGGGCCAACCCAATCTAACAATTTAGAAAATTGACATGGAAAACACTTCAATAATGAATGATCAATAGATTCTCTCATATCTATTGGATTTCAATACCATGACTGAAATGACTTGAATCAATTGAGTCGAAATGCCACTTCAACCAGTTCCTTATTGGCGGTTGTTACGTTCTTTCCCTATGCAGGCCAACGGCATCCATGTTGGAGTTGCTGCGCTGTGTTCTGATGGTGATGCTGCTGCGATATGGCTACATGACGGCACCAGCACCACTGGCTGTGCCCATTGAGGTAGGAGACTGAACGTGCTGCTACCACAAAACATTGTAGAAACCCCTTTTGGAGAATGATACGATGTGCTAATCTAACATTTATGCCCTCGTCTGAGGGCATAGAGGTGTGATAACGGTATCCTACTGTAATGGAAAGCTAAAGATATAAGTAGGCATTTATCTACACCATTTCATTGTCCCAAACATTTCACTAGAAAATACAGTACGTGACAAGGAGACCGAAACATACTTTCAGAGGTAACAATTAGTGTAATACAACCCTATTAACCAATCAATAAGAATGTTGTTTTTAACGACGACCATGTCAAAGAGTGTCAGAAAATAGTGCACCTAGCAGAATGCCCTCCAGGCGATGGTGGGATGGGTGGGGCGTGGTGTGTGGGGGGAGTTGCCACTTTGATGATAAGCGGAGTCGACAGCCAGTCTTTAGGGGCCATTAGGTCTAGTTAGAGCATTGGCCCTTCCTGTAGCCAGCCATGCTCTGTGGATAAAGATGCACTGTGTTTAGGTGTAACAGTAGGCCAAAACAGTAGTGTTTGTGTGTCCCTGTATGTGTCCAGTGTGCCTCATTGTGTTTGTGCGTTAGCACATTGTGTGTGTGTGTGTGAGAGAGAGGGAGAGAGAGAGAGAGAGAGAGAGAGACTACAGTGCGTGTGAACCGTCACTGGCCCCACATTTACCTGTGATGTATGACACTTGCGGCGGAGTTCTAGATCATGGCTTGACCTTTCATTACTGGCCCTTCTCTCTCTCTCTCTCTCTCTCCTCTCTCTCTTCTCTCTCTCTCTCTCTCTCTCTCTCTTCTCCTCTCTCTCTCTCTCTCTCTCTCTCTCTCTCTCTCTCTCTCACTCCACTCTCTCCTCACTCTCTCTCACTCTCTCTCTCACTCTCACTCTCACACTCACACTCCTCTCACACTCACTCTCACACTCACTCTCACACTCACTCACTCACTCACTCACACTCCCTTGTCCCTGCCATCCCAGGCAGTGCGAACTGCAACACTTCTGGAACCAATTAGTCTAGTCTGCCGCTAACCAAGCTGGCTGATGAGATTCGCACGTGAGCGCTGCGGCTGAATCGCTACTTTTATTGCGTGACTCCACATCTGCACACTCAGGTGTTCAAAAAGGAGACTGGAGTTTTTTCCCAGACACTTTTTTTTCAAGATGATAAAAACAAATAAAAAAACTTGAAAAACCTTTCATTGGGATTTATTCACTACATGCTACATGGCAGTATTTTCTCCATGACATCTTTGTTTTATGTACTCTTTCTGCGAATGAGTCATTAGGTCCTATTCGATGTCTCAGTATTTCAGTTGGAGCGTAATAAATGTCGCCTATGCAAGTGGGTCCCATTGAAAAGCATTACGATTTTCATGAAACGTTTCCTGACTTTGTACCTTGTTCCCCGTTACTACAAGTGAGGCAGCAAAGAAACCGAGGTACAGTAATGATATATTGTCCTGAAGTGTGAGGTGAACGGCCAACTCAGTTGCTGGCGGGAGGCGGTTTGAAGTCGCGCCGATCAATTAATGCTGGGGACTGAAAGTAATCACTCATTCGATTCCACTATTAAAAAATAACTACAAAAAAATAGGTTGAGTTGAAGCACTTAAAGCCCACTGGCGTGATATACAGCACCCTTAAAGCTCACTGTGGTATTTATAGTGCTCTGGAGATTTCCCTTGTAAAGCTGCAGGCTTGACCTGTAACGGAGGCTGGGGTACCTCTCACCCTCCCTTCCCCACCCACACTCACTGTCTGAGTGGCACACATGGAGCCAGGCTGTATTAGGTAGATTGGTGGTGTGTGGGCGGGCGTAAAGTGTGTGTGTTGTGTGTGTGTTGTGTGTGTGTGTGTGTGTGTGTGTGTGTTGGTGTGTTGTGTGTGTGTGTGTGTGTGTGTGTGTGTGGTTTGTGTGTGTGTGGTGTGTGTGTGTGTGTGGTGTGTGTGTGTGTGTGTGTGTTGTGGTGTGTGTGTACCGTTCAAAAGTTTGGGGTCACTTAGAAATGTCTGTTTTTGTTGTTTTTGAAAGAAAAGCAAAAAAAATGTGTCCATTAAAATAACATCAAATTGATCAAAAATACAGTGTAGACATTGTTAATACTGTAAATGACTATTGTGGCTGGAAAGGCAGATTTTTAATGCAATCTCTACATAGGCGTACAGAGGCCCATTGTCAGCAACCGTCACTTCTGTGTTCCAGTGGCACGTTTTGTTTGCTAGTCCCATGTTTATCATTTTAAAAGGCTAATTGATCATTAGAAAACCCTTTTGCAATTATGTTAGCACAGTTGAAAACTGTTGTTCTGATTAAAGAAGCAATAAAACTGGCCTTCTTTAGCCTTTTAAAATGATTAACATGGGATTAGCTAACACAACGTGCCATTGGAACACAGGAGTGATGGTTGCTGATAATGGACCTCTGTACGCCTATGTAGATATTCCATTTAAAAATCAGCTGTTTCCAGCTACAATAGTCATTTACAAAGTTAACAATGTCTACACTGTACTTCTGATCAATTTATGCTATTTTAATGGACAAGAAATGTGCTTTCCTTTCAAAAACAAGGGCATTTCTAAGTGACCCCAAACTTTTGAACGTTGGTGTATATATATATACAGTTGAAGTCGGAAGTTTACATACACTTACGTTGGAGTCATTAAAACTCGTTTTTCAACCACTCCACACATTTCTTGTTAACAAACTATAGTTTTGGCAAGTCGGTTAGGACATCTACTTTGTGGATAACACAAGTACCTTTTCCAACAATTGTTTACAGAGAGATTATTTCACATATAATTCACTGTATCATAATTCCAGTGGGTCAGAAGTTTACATACACTAAGTTGACTGTGCCTTTAAACAGCTTTGACAATTCCAGAAAATTATGTCATGGCTTTAGAAGTTTCTGATAGACTAATTGACATAATTTGAGTCAATTGGAGGTGTACCTGTGGATGTATTTCAAGGCCTACCTTCAAACTCAGTGCCTCTTTGCTTGACATCATGGGGAAATCAAATGAAATCAGCCAAGACCTCAGAAAAAATTGTAGACCTCCACAAGTCTGGTTCATCCTTGGAAGCAATTTCCAAACGCCTGAAGGTACCACGTTCATCTGTACAAACAATAGTACGCAAGTATAAACACCATGGGACCACACAAGCCGGCATACCGCTCAAGAAGGAGAGCGTTCTGTCTCCTAGAGATGAACGTACTTTGGTGCGAAAAGTGCAAATCAATTCCAGAACAACAGCAAAGGACCTACAACAGTATCTATATCCACAGTAAAACGTTTGCAACTGCACATGAAGACGAAGATCGTACTTTTTGGAGAAATGTCCTCTGGTCTGATGAAACAAAAATAGAACTATTTGGCCATAATGACCATCGTTATGTTTGGAGGAAAAAGGGGGATGCTTGCAAGCCGAAGAACACCATCCCAACCGTGAAGCACGGGGGTGGCAGCATCATGTTGTGGGGGTGCTTTGCTGCAGGAGGGACTGGTGCACTTCACAAAATAGATGGCTTCATGAGGAAGGAAAATGATGTCTATATATTAAAGCAACATCTCAAGACATCAGTCAGGAAGTTAAAGCTTGGTCGCAAATGAGTCTTCCAAATGGACAATGAYSGACAAAGCATGGACAAAGCATACTTCCAAAGTTGTGGCAAAATGGCTTAAGGACAACAAAGTCAAGGTATTGGAGTGGCCATCACAAAGCCCTGACCTCAACCCTATAGAAAATGTGTGGGCAGAACTGAAAAAGCGTGTGCGAGCAAGGAGGCCTACAAACCTGACTCAGTTAAACCAGCTCTGTGGGAGGAATGGGCCAAAATTCACCCAASTTATTGTGGGAAGCTTGTGGAAGGCTACCCGMAACGTTTGACCCAAGTTTAAATTGTTTAAGGCAATGCTACAAAATACTAATTGAGTGTGTGTAAACTTCTGGCCCACTGGGAATTTGATGAAAGAAATAAAATCTGAAATAAATCATTCTCTCTACTCTTATCCTGACATTTCACATTCTTAAAGTAAAGTGGTGATCCTAACTGACCTAAGACAGGGAATTTTTACTAGGATTAAATGTCAGGAATTGTGAAAACTGAGTTTAAATGTATTTGGCTAAGGTGTATGTAAACCTCCGACTTCAACTGTATTTATATTTGTATATACTGTATGTGTTTGTGTGTGTATATAAATGTGTGTTTGTGTGTGTGTGAGAGAGAGAATATATATATATATGTGTGTGTATACTGTATGTATGTATGTGTGTGTGTGCGTATGCGTGTGCCTGCATGCTTGTGTGTGTATGCCCGTGCGTGTACACCGCATGTGTGTGTGTTTGTGCGTACATGTATCCATGTGTGGTTATGATTAGGGGCTGGGCGTTGAGACTTGGGAGGACTGGCCTGTAATGATGTAACATATGGTTTTTAGGCTCATGGTCTGTCTGCCTGAAGGCTTGAAGGCGTAAGGGAATGTGCTGTAGAGCCCGGTTGGACTCTGTACCACAGTCATTAAGGAGATACTCTTCCAACAGGTTAACTCCCTGACTAGTGATGTCATAGCAATTTAAGAGAGCTAATAAAAATACACCTGTCCTCCCGTGGACCGGTACATTGGAGAAGGAACWTCTGATGGGCTCTTCTCAGCCCTGCTGTGAGAATGATGAATCACTTTGTATTCAAAATGCGTCACTCACTGCACTATCAATGAGAAAAGAGTTGTTGTCTGTAGTCGGATTCAGTATCATGAGCAGGCTACTTTGCCAATGAGGGTCTGTTTGCAGTTGGCACTTTTCGCTGTGAGCAGGGCTCATATAACAGTATATAACTGAATCCACAAGTATGCCAGAAATCATCATAACTTATTAATTCATCATATTTGATCTCTTCTTCTATTTTGTGTGACACTTATTTAGATTTTCTCAACATTTGTGAGGGGGAAAAAATGTTCCATTGAGTCAGAACAATATTATCAAGTTCACGTGAACACCAAAGCTCACCTCAGCTCATGGCAGCTCTTATCTAGCCCAACACCTGACCCATCTACAAAAACAACATGTCCCATAAACCCATAGTTCCACCCATTGTTGACACCCCAACCCTGAATGAAAGATAAGACAGCAATCAGTGAAAATYCACTGTTATCTGAGAGATCTGCTTCTACTAGCTCATTTTCAGGTGTGAGAGGTTAGCGTTAGAGCCCTTTGAGAGAGAATGCCTGGTAGCAGAAACACACTGAGGTTAAGGGATCATTTTGGGCTATGGAAAGTCTGAGAGAATGACATCATCTGAATGCTCCCAGGGATGGAAAGCAAATCTCCTCTTTGGCAAAAATGAAGGGATTTGAAAGAAGTATGGGCTAATAGTGTTTTCTCCAAGTAAACAGTCCAAACTACTGCCTGTGTGAAATAGTATCAGTCAATGTGCTGGGGTTCATGTCACTCAACAGTAAGAAATGTGTTGTCAAGGCTCATGCCAGGTAAGGCCATGGAAATCTAAATAGATTGCTTGTTTTTTGTGGTAATTCTTGAAAGCCATTTCTGAGTAGGAGTGCTGATCTAGGATCAGGCGCCCCGTCCATATAATATGATTAATTCTGATCTAAAGGCAAAACTGATCCTAGATCAGCACTCCTACTCTAAGACACTTTATGAATAATGGCTCTGACTTGATATCCTCAAAAACCAAAGCACACCATAATTGTTGTCTTAAGAGTTTAAATAATTAATTGACCCTTAATCGTAAATGATTAATCAATGAAATACAAAACCATTACCAATAATATACAACATGACTAGATGGTAAATTTACAATCCAAAGAAACACTTATGTACTTACAGACTCATACGCCATTTCTCCTTGAAATCCAGCTGTTGTCTCACTGGTCCAAAAACCATGCCGAGACAACAACAACGCTCTCAGAACAAGTTCTGTATGTATTAGTCACAATATAATAAACTGAAGCCATAGATACAGACAGACACTGGGGATAGAAGTGTTTATTTCTAAGGCCTACACTCTTAGAAAAAAAAGGTGCTGTTTAGAACCTAAAAGGTTTCTTTGGCTGTCCCCATAGGAGAACCCTTTAAAGAACCCTTTTTGGTTCCAGGTAGAATCCTATTTGAATCTAGGTAGAACCCTTTCCCCAGAGGGTTTTTACATGGAACCCAAAAAGGGTTCTCCTATGGGGATAGCCAAAGACCCTTTTGGACCGCTTTTTTTTAAGTGTAGAGATCCTTGATCACAGTGAATCATATAATGCAAGGCAATCTTTGTTGCAGGGGAGCTTACCCCCCTCCCCCCCAAAAGAAACAGAAAAACAGAYATGCACACATGCAAACACACATACTCACTTTCTAATCTAATCAATGTAATAACATATACAGTGAGCTCCAAAAATATTGGGACAGTGACAATTTTTTACATTATTTTGACTCTGTACTCCAGCACTTTGGAATTGAGAATGTTAGAGATGCACAAATTCATACCCCGAAGACATGCTAAACTCTCACCATTACAATAACAGGGGAGATTAGCATTTCTGGGGGGGTATATTTGTGCTCTGTAACTTTCTCCTTATGTTGTTCTTGGGAATTCGTCACAGATGTTTTGTCATTGACTCATGAGGAGGTAGATGAGGAAAAAGAGGATGACGAGGAGTAAAGGAGGACCACAAACCCCAGTACTAAATCAAATCAAATGTTATTTGTCACATGCGCCGAATACAACAGGTGTAGACCATACAGTGAAATGTTTACTTACAAGTTCTTAACCAACAATGCAGTTTTAAGAAAAATAAGTGTTAGGTAAAAAATAGATAAGTAAGAAATAGTCTGCGTAGCCATTTGATTCGCTGTTCAGGAGTCTTATGGCTTGGGGGTAGAAGCTGTTAAGAAGCCTTTTGGACCTAGACTTGGCGCTCCGGTACCGCTTGCCATGCGGTAGCAGAGAGAACAGTCTATGACTAGGGTGGCTGGAGTCTTTGTCAATTTCTAGGGCCTTCCTCTGACACTGCCTGGTATAGAGGTCCTGGATGGCAGGAATCTTGGCCCCAGTGATGTACTGGGCCGTACGCACTACCTTCTGTAGTGCCTTGCGGTTGGAGGCCGAGAAGTTGCCATACCAGACAGTAATGCAACCAATCAAGATGCTCTCAATGGTGCAGCTGTAGAACTTTCTGAGGACCCATGCCAAATAATTTCAGTCTCCTGAGGGGGAATAGGCTTTGTCGTTCCCTCTTCACAACTGTCTTGGTGTGTGTGGACCATGCTAGTTTGTTGGTGATATGGACACCAAGCAACCTGCTCCATTACAGTCCCGTTGATGAGAATGGGGGCGTGCTCGGTCCTCCTTTTCCTGTAGTCCACAATCATCTCCTTTGTCTTGATCACGTTGAGGGAGAGGTTGTTATCATGGCACAACACGGCCAGGTCTCTGACCTCCTCCCTATAGGAGGAGGTCCATTGTCGGTTGTTGTGTCTGTGACTATCATTAATGTGATGACATGCTATTTTATCAAATTGATAACTAACATTTAATTGATTAAGTGATTTAATTAAATCATGCAACAATGAACTCATTAATAACCTGGGGCACCACGGAGAAGTTTATTTTAGGAGTTCCGTCTTCCGAATGAACTCTTAGAGATCTAAAAATCTCTTACATTTCAGTCATCAATCAGTCGTGAATTATTCTTTACCTTCTATCAGTCTCATCTGAACTTTGTAAAATACTTGGTTATCTGCACGAACCCTAGTTTCCATAATGAATCAGAAATATACAAATTGGCTTAATTATTTATTTACTAACTAAATAATCACAGAAATACATCACAAACAAACAGTAGATATTGGTTACTAGCAATGACAGAAAAATCCCTAGTGGGCTAAGCCGATATGACGGCTTGGTAGTCAAAGGAAAGGGGTGGGGACTGAGAGAGCGGGAAAGACAAAATGGATTCACTACACACAGTCTATAATTATATACATTGAAATGCTAATCCTTTGCACGTGAACGTCCGCTCATTCGAGAATAATTGCAATGTATATATATTTACGCCCGTATGTCGTTGTTGTCTTCTCTGTTGGAATCCTCGATCATCCTGTAGGGTTCATCAGAGTCTCTGGTTAACTGTCCCAGAAGTCACAATGTCTTTCGTGGTTGTAAGTGGTTAGGATGGATACTTCAGAGTATCATTCAGAAATGTTGTCATGGAATAGATGCTTCGGTGGTTGTCGGTATTCTTGTTCTAGATTTACGTAACTTCTAGCTCGACTAGTAATTATACGTCTAAGATTTGCTCTTATTCTGTAGTGATCGATAGTCTCAAAGTTTATTTCCAGCCGTGTAGCCAATGCTCCACGTGGTATGGTCTTGTCCTTTGGTAGAATTGTAGTGCCAACTATTTAAACATGTCGTGTCAGCTGCATGTTTTCTAGTCTGGTGTGAATTTCTTCAGGAGTGGGTTTTATACGCTGTCGAAGAAGGGGTGGTTCTATGACGCCTAATGTGATGTCTGGGCTCATGGGGGTGTGGCCACTGACTAGTTAATCTTTATATGAAAATCCATACTCTCATGTAGAAGGTTAATATTTCATTACATCTTTTCACAAATAGTTTCATGTTTAATCACATACATTTCACAATATTTTTGAAATGGGAAATGTACACTTTAAGAGATACCATTTAGTGTGTTTCCTGTCCTTCATGAGATCCCCAAATGAAACATATTCGTCATAACTGTCCCTTAAGTGTCCATGAACCATTCCCACATTCTCAAAAGTAGAATGTGTTGTTACCTACCCTAACCACTGAAAATGTCAGTGAAGACACTTGCCAGTTAGTCAGCGCATGCTCGGAGTGCATGTCCTGGTAATCCGTCTGGCCCCGTGGCCTTATGTGTTAAGCTCGTCGGAAGGATGAGACCAAGGTGCAGCTTAGTACGTGTTCATGATATTTTATTACATCAGAACACTAAACAAAACAACAAAAGAACAACGAACRTCACGTTCCGTAGGCTACGCAGAGCTAACAAAAAACAACATCCTACAACCTAATGTGGCAAAATAAGCTGCCTAAGTATGATTCCCAATCAGAGACAACGAAAGACAGCTGTCCCTGATTGAGAACCATACCCGGCCAAAACATAGAAATAAAGAACATAGAATGCCCACCCAAATCACACCCTGACCAAACCAAATAGAGACATAAAAAGGCTCTCTAAGGTCAGGGCGTGACATTATGAATGTTGACCTGTTTAAAGGTCTTACTCACATCGACTACGGAGAGCGTGATCACACAGTCGTCCGGAACAGCTGATGCTCTCATGCGTGCTTCAGTGTTGCTTGCCAATAATTTAGCTTGTCTGGTAGGCTCGTGTCACTGGGCAGCTCGCGGCTGTGCTTCCCTTTGTAGTCTGTAATAGTTTGCAAGCCCTGCCACATCCGACGAGCATCGGAGCCGGTGTAGTACGATTCAATCTTAGTCCTGTATTGACGCTTTGCGTTTTTTTAGGTTCGTCTGATGGCATAGCAGGATTTCTTATAAGCATCCGGGTTAGAGTTCCGCTCCTTGAAAGCGGCAGCTCTTCCATTTAGCTCAGTCGGGATGTTGCTGTAATCCATGGCTTCTGGTTGGGGTATGTACGTACGGTCACTGTGGGGATGACGTCATCGATTGTTTTGATGAAGCCAGTGACTGATGTGGTATACTCCTCAATGCCATCGGAAGAATTGTAACCTTTATTTAACTAGGCAAGTCAGTTAAGAACAAATTCTTATTTACAATGACGGCCTACCCCGGCCAAACCCTAACTCAGACGACGCTGGGCCAATTGTGTGCCGCCCTATGGGACTCCCAATCACGGCCGGTTGTGATACAACCTGGAATCGAACCAGAGTCACTGGTGATTTATTTTTTGCTTGTAAGCAGGAATCAGGACGATAGAATTATGGTCAGATTTGCAAAATGGAGGGCGGGGGAGAGCTTTGTATGTACGCATCTCTGTGTGTGGAGTAAAGGTGGTCTAGAGTTATTTTTCCTCTGGTTGCACATTTAACATGCTGGTAGAAATGAGGTAAAACTGATTTAAATGTCCATGCATTAAAGTCCCCGGCAACTACTAGCCACTAGCCAGGATGTTTGAATGTGATCATGCTCCAGGTTCCTACAGTACGCTGACAGAGTAGAGGATGAGAGGGAGGAGAAGACAGAGGTGGAGCGAAAGAAGGGAAGGAGGGAGGGAAGGATTGTTCTTTCTCTCTCTTACAAGCCCCTGGGGTTCCATCCATCTTCGCCCTTCTCTGTGGAATCCCATTGAACTGATTTACAGAACGTCCGCTGAGACTCTAGTTCTAGGGCTTTGCCTTGGCCTGATTGCTCCATCAAAGCACACCAGGCTTGATTTTGCAAGGCAGAAGTCTCCCCCTCTCTCTCTCTCTCTTTCTCGCTCTTTTGTTTTTTCATCCCTTGTTTCTGGACCCGCTCCCGTCGCGCCGCGGCTGCCAACTTTCCGCCTGCGCTCTCCGGAGTGGGCCGCCTCACCGCTGGAGCCACCCAGAGCATTATGGGTATTAGTAAGATCGAGACTTTCATGGCTGAGGCTTACAATGTGTATCCCAAATGGTATCCTATTCCCTATAAAGTGCACTACTTTTGACCAGAGCCCTATGGCCTTATGCTCAAAAGTAGTGCACTGTRAAGGAAACAGGGTGCCATTTGAGACATGGCCCTAAACTTCCATGGCCGAGGCTTTAGAATGTGCCAAGCCTATGGCTTCTGCAGTAATGACAGTGTAATAGTGTGTAGACACACACAGCCAGGAGGTCGGGATGGTGAATTATCCTTCACTTTCGCTGACCCCAGAACAGTAGAAAGGGGAAAGGCCTCATGGACCGTATAGGTTTGTAGTGACCTTGGATCTGTCCTCTGACATCCTTGGGGAAAATAGTGCTGATAATAAGAGTGGAAAGAGTAGACTGAGACACGGAAGGAGTCCCTTTGTGACTTAATCATGACTATTTTGCTACGTTACTACTGCACAAGCAATATGTGTGTTATGTGGGTGTCTGCGCATGCGTGCATACGTGCATTTGTGTGTGTGTGTCCGTTTATCTGTGTTTCTGTATGTGTGTGTTGGGTAGTGTTTCCCATGGCTCTTGTACAGTTGTTAAGCCCCAGACAGAGTAGYCTCTCTGGAGAGACATTAACCTGCTCAGCATCTCTCTGTTGACTGGGTTCAAAGACAGAAGTCAAGTGTGTCTGCTTATAGTGAAGAGGGAGGAACTAGAGCAAGCAGGAGAGGAGCGTGTGTGTGTTTGCTACATATATGTACATGTACCTACCTTCGAGCATGTGTGTGTATTTGAGTGCATATACAGTACATTCGGAAAGTATTCAGACTCCCTTGAATTTTTCCACATTTTGTTAAGTTACAGCCTTATTCTATAATAGACTAATAATTCCCCCCCCCTCATCAATCTACACACAATTCCCCGTAATGACAAAGCAAAAACAGGTTTTTAGATATTTTAGCAAATTTAATAAAAAATTAAAACTGAAACATCACATTTACATAACTATTCAGACCATTTACTAAGTACTTTGTTGAAGCACCTTTGGCAGCGATTACAGCCTTGAGCATTCTTTGGTATGATGCTACAAGTTTGGCACACCTGTACAGTATTGGCTACCCAGACTATTTGCATCCCCCCCTCTTTTACAACACTGCTACTCTCTGTTGTTATCATCTATGCATAGTCACTTTAATAACTCTACCTACATGTACATATTACCTCAACTAACCGGTGCCCCCGCACATTGACTCTGTACCGGTACCCCGCTGTATGTAGTCTCGCTATTGTTATTTTACTGCAGCTCTTTAATTACTTGTTACTTTTAGTAAGCATTACGCTGTTGTATTCGGCGCATGTGACTAATACAATTTGATTCGATTTTTGATTTGGGGAGTTTCTCCCATTCTTCTCTGCGGAACCTCTCAATCTCTGTCAGGTTAGATAGGGAGCGTCGCTGCACAGTTATTTTCAGGTCTCTCCAGAGATGTTCGATCCGGTTCAAGCCAGGGCTCTTGCTTGGCCACTCAAGGACATTCAGAGATTTGTCCCGAAGCYACTCCTGCGTTGTCTTGGCTGTGTGCTTAGGGCTGTTGTCCTGTTGGAAGGTGAACCTTCGCACCAGTCTGAGAACCTGCTCCAGAGCACTCAGGACTTCGTCATGGATCTCTCTGTACTTTGTTCCGTTCATCTTTCCCTTGATCCTGACTAGTCTCCCAGTCACTGCCGCTGAAAAACATCACCAAAGCATGATGCTGCCACCCCCATGCTTCACCGTAGGTACCAGGTTTCCTCCAGACGTGACGCTTGGCATTCAGGACAAAGAGTTCAATCTTGGTTTCATCAGACCAGTGAATCTTGCTTCTCATGGTCTGAGAGTCTTTAGGTGCCTTTTGGCAAACTCCAAGTGGGCTTTCATGTGTCTTTTAGTAAGGAGTGGCTTYCGTCTGGCCACTYTACYATAAAGGCCTGATTGGTGGAGCGCTGCAGAGACGGTTGTCCTTCTGCAAGGTTCTCCCATCTTCACAGAGGAACTCTGGAGCTATATCAGAGTGATCATCGGGTCTTTGGTCACATCCCTGATCAAGACCCATCTCCCCCGATGGCTCAGGAAGAGTCTTGGTGGTTCCAAACTTCTTCCATTTAAGAATGATGGAGGCCACTGGGCTCTTGGGGACCTTCAATGCAGCATAAATGTTTTGGTACACTTCCCCAGATCTGTGCCTCGACACAATCCTGTCTCGGAGCTCTACGGACAATTCCTTCAACCTCATGGCTTGGTTTTTGCTCTGACATGCACTGTCAACAATGGGACCTTATATAGACAGGTGTGTACCTTTCCAAATCATGTCCAATCAATTTAATTTACCACAGGTGGACTCAAATCAAGTTGTCGAAACATCTCAAGGATGATCAATGGAAACAGGATGCACCTGAGCTCAATTTCGAGTCTCATAGCAAAAGGTCTGAATACTTATGTAAATAAAGTATTTCTGTTTTTTATATTTAATACATTTTCGCTTTGTCATTATGGGGTATTGTGTGTAGATTGATGAGGGAAAAATGTGTTTTAATACATTTTAGAATAAGGCTTTAACGTTTTGGGAAAAAGTCAAGGGGTCTGAATACTTTCTGAATGCACTGCATGCATGCATGCATGCATACATACTTACACATGCGTGTGTGTGCACTCGTGTGTATCCCTGCCTGCGATTGAGGGAGTATGTGTTTGTGTCTAAGAATCTCCTAGCCCTGTTATGCAGATGTTTGAGTATTGCATCTCTCTCTCTCTCCCTCCCTCTCTCTCCTAATGTGTACTGTCGGCAGGCAGGTTAGCCATATGGACGGGAGGGGAGCTCTGGAAACATCTCATTACAAGTCATATATCACACTCCTGACAGCACCCATTCTGCGCTGTTTTCATTTCAATCATGAGTGCAGCTGCATGGGGGAACTCAGGGCGCCACCATGTTAACCCCCTACTGCCCACGACTGCCACAGGTACCCCAACGTAGGGAGATGGGGAGTCAAAGGTATGAGAGGAAAGGCTACCCTCTCACCTGGTGGTGGCTTTCTTGACTATTCAATATATCACTTTATTTATCACATGATGGCAGAATAGTCAATGCAGTCTCGACAATACTGTAGAAGTGTATCCTCCTTGCTCAGAAACGTAGAACAGTATGTTCCGTATCTTGATTTGGACCCAAGAAAACAGAAACTACTCAGAAATGAAGATCTACCACATGCATTTCTATTTGTCCTGCTCTGAGCCCATTTGTTTGACTCATTGGTGCTCTAACGAACTACCCTCTCTTGAAATCAAAACAAAGTGAGTGAGAGTGGATTTGTTGAGATTCCTACTTGGTGAACCAGTGTTCTCTGTTCGTAGTGCTTATTTGCAGACGATCAAACCCCCGCTTCCGCATGTAATCTATCCCACATGCAGTATTTTCCCAGAGAAGTCTATTAAAATGTAGCTTAGTACGGCCAACAGAGAGATGGGAGTAGAACCAACACAGCACCCCCGGTCGATCCAACAGACAGCTCGGCCTGTTATGTGATTTGTGGGGTACTCCTGAGGCCTTGCTTCACTTTCGATCCCAACCCATCTCCAGGATGGGTACAGCTCACATCACAACTTCATGTCTCTGTAAAGTGCTGCAGTGTAAAAACGTATGTCCACCCTAGACGTTGTGACTTTGGTCTCAGGCCCAGGTTGCCTCCCTCTCCTTCTTTTCTCTTTTCTTCAGCCGCCCTCCTTCCTTCCTTCCCTCCCTCCCTCCCTCCATCCTCTCCTTCCCTCAGTGGGGAACCTGTTGCCAGGACAGGTAGTGAGGGGCGGAAAAGCGGTGGGACATTCCAGGCCCTGTTGTGCTCTCTCACTCCCTCCCACTCTCCCTCTCGGAGGAAAACAGCTGTGGCGTCCAGAGGAAACGCTGCTTTTTTCCCATCAAGCCGTTGCCTGTGATGGACAGGGGCCTGGTTTGGCTTGCTCTGCGAGGTAGGATGCAGTTTATGGGCCAGATCACAGAGGGAAAGGGGGTCGGGGGAGGAGGGACAGGCGCCACAGGACAGCTTTTGGCAGAATTTTCTGGCATATTCCCCCGTGGCGTTCGACTTCTTGACCCCAACATGAGAGCATCATGGGAGATGACTTTGCCCTACTCCTTAACCTTTGCCGTTCCTTATGTGTCCCGTGCTAATATGTCTGGCTCGCAGTTCTTCTTTCAATCATGTATGAAGTTAACACAGCATGTATGATGCTGTGTTATTCTTCTCCTTTATCAATTGTGGGGCGGATATAATATCGATCCTTCCTTACTATCCTATGTATCTAGATCTGTCAGTCTGACCATCATGTCCAGTGCACATGAATGAATGTATACAATGGTACACCAAAAATGAGGGTAAGAGAATGAAGCAAATCAAATCTACTTTGAAGCAATCCAGAGTATTTTGGAAACATACGTAAAAAAATGTAACGTTTGTTTGGGGTAAGTGCTCACGAACAGCATCTAGTCCCAACAAGATGTAGGTGTAAAATGAGTCAGTCATTACTCACAGACACCTAATAAAGTAAAGAACAAATTGGCCTAACGCCTCTCCCTCTCTCTCTCCCTCTCTCTCTCTCTCTCTCTCTCTGTAGGCCTTTGTCTCCATCTCCCTGCTGTACTGGGGCCTGCAGACATTCAGCCAATTGATTGCAGTCAAGAAGAAGACAACATGAGCTTGTCAGGTCCCATTGGCTTACTGTACCTGGCTCCATCAAATGTTTGAAGGACTTTAGCCATGACTTTATGTAGCTACACTTTCCCACATATTAACCAACATACAAGCTTCTATGAATCAAATATTATATATAATGTGCATATCTTGCCTCATAATAATATTTGTTTATGTTTTTAATCGGACAAGCATAGTATGTATGAATGGCCATAGGCACTATACCTTTATGGCCACGCTTAGTGTTTCTACGCTTCTTATGGAAGGTAGCTTTTCTGATTTTGTTCAAATTGTACTGTTATATGGTGCTATTCAGTGATTGATTGATTACAATCAATGTAATACATTCCTGTTTAGTGAGCCATTGAGAATATTATGAATGACTTTTAAAACTGTATTCACCTACACCTTTACCTGTACAACAAATACCTCCTAAAACTGCAGGGTAACTTTTCCTAGGATCCCTTTTTTCATGACATGTAATACTTCTTAACTCTATATTTTTCAGTTCCATTTTTGACTAAACAGTTTTCTGTTACCAGTCTCACTCATCATTTTAGCTGGTCTGTAGGCCAGCAGTACAGCATGCTCGACTAAATTAGACACATTTCTGGGGGGAAATGCTGTATTAGATATTCATGTATTTTATATAACTGAAACTGTGATTAGTTCGTATTAGGGCATCTGAATAAGTAACACTATAGTAGAAGCCTTCTCTACTTCACTACCATGGGCTGGAAAATAGTTTCAGGATTCTGCACCAGGTGGCACTATTGTTGCCTTAAGACTGCATTCATTTTATAGATAAGGTTGCCCCTAGACTCTGATCTTGGATCAGTTTTGTATTTTCCCAAATAATAGTTCAGGTATGGATTGGAGGAGGAAGATCTGTACCTGGGGTTGCCTAATACAGGTAACTGACAAAATAATAGAAACGCTTGAGTAAACAAGGGATTCAAAGTATATTGAAAACAGGTGCTTCCACACAGGTGTGGTTCCTGAGTTAATTCAGCAATTAACATCCCATCATGCTTAGAGTCTTGTATAAAAAAGCTGGGCTGACCATTATTTTGGCTTCCATGCCTATGTCCCCATAGGATGAGAATGCCTCCATCCACAGGGCAAGAGTTGTCACTGGAGCGGTTGTGGGGGCGATACCAGAGAGAGTGTTTTCCACCACCATCAACAAAACACCAAATGATGGCATTTCTCATGGAAGAATGGTGTCGCATCCCTCCAACAGAGTTCCAGAATATATGCCAAGGTGCATTGAAGCTGTTCTGGCTCGTGGTGGCCCAACGCCCTATTAAGGCACTTCATGTTGGTGTTTCCTTTATTTTGGTAGTTACCTGTACATCACACTGTGGGCAGCTGGCCTGGTCATAGAATTTTTTTAAACAAAAAAAAATGTTGGTAGCCTACCCAATAGAAGCCTAGTCAAACTGCAGAAACACGTGAGTAGACTCGTAGGCCTACAGTACATATCTCTGGTGCCTGTTATTCAATGTCCAATGAGCTGTTCACTTACTTACCATCGGGCATACGGTATCGGAGTATGAGGTCTGATACCTATAGGCTCAGAGACAGTTTCTACCTACAAGCCATCAGACTGCTGAACACTTGAACTGGACTGGCCACCTGCTCACCTCCTCACCTTAGCACACATACACCCACACAGACATATACTTTTGTGTACAAAACATTTAAAAAACACCTGCTCTTTCCATGGCATAGACTGACCAGGTGAATCCAGATGAAAGCTATGATCCCTTATTGATGTCACTAAATCCACTTCAATCAGAGTAGATGAAGGGGAGGAAACAGGTTCAAGAAAGATATTTTAGCCTTGAGACAATTGAGACATGGATTGTGTATGTGTGCCATTCAGAGGGTGAATGGGCAAGACAAAATATTTAAGTGCCTTTGAACCGGCTATGATTGTAGGTGCCAAAAACTGCAACGCTGCTGGGGTTTTCAAGCTCAACAGTTTCCCGTATGTATCAAGAATGGTCCACCACCCAAAGGACATCCAGCCAACTTGACAACTGTGGGAAACATTGGAGTCAACATGGATCAGCATCCCTGTCAAACACTTTTGAGACCTTGTGGGTTGGGTTGGAGGAGGGGTGGGGGCAATTCAATATTACGAAGGTGTTCCTAATGTTTGGTACAGTATATTCAGTGTACATACACTGCTCAAAAAAATAAAGGGAACACTAAAATAACACATCCTAGATCTGAATGAATGAAATATTCTTATTAAATACTTTTTTCTTTACATAGTTGAATGTGCTGACAACAAAATCACACAAAAATTATCAATGGAAATCAAATTTATCAACCCATGGAGGTCTGGATTTGGAGTCACACTCAAAATTAAAGTGGAAAACCACACTACAGGCTGATCCAACTTTGATGTAATGTACTTTTAAAACAAGTCAAAATGAGGCTCAGTAGTGTGTGTGGCCTCCACGTGCCTGTATGACCTCCCTACGCCTGGGCATGCTCCTGATGAGGTGGCGGATGGTCTCCTGAGGGATCTCCTCCCAGACCTGGACTAAAGCATCCGCCAACTCCTGGACAGTCTGGGTGCAACGTGGCGTTGGTGGATGGAACGAGACATGATGTCCCAGATGTGCTCAATTGGATTCAGGTCTGGGGAATGGGCGGCCAGTCCATAGCAGCAATGCCTTCCTCTTGCAGGAACTGCTGACACACTCCAGCCACATGAGGTCTAGCATTGTCTTGCATTAGGAGGAACCCAGGGCCAACCGCACCAACCGAGGATCTCATCTCGGTACCTAATGGCAGTCAGGCTACCTCTGGCGAGCACATGGAGGGCTGTGCGGCCCCCAAAGAAATGCCACCCCACACCATGACTGACCACCGCCAAACCGGTCATGCTGGAGGATGTTGCAGGAAGCAGAACGTTCTCCACGAGTCTCCAGACTCTGTCACGTCTGTCACATGTGTCACATGTGTGAACCTGCTTTCATCTGTGAAGAGCACAGGGCGCCAGTGGCGAATTTTCCAATCTTGGTGTTCTCTGGCAAATGCCAAACGTCCTGCACGGTGTTGGGCTGTAAGAACAACCCCCACCTGTGGACGTCGGGCCCTCATACCACCCTCATGGAGTCTGTTTCGACCGTTTGAGCAGACACATGCACATTTGTGGCCTGCTGGAGGTCATTTTGCAGGGCTCTGGCAGTGCTCCTCCTGCTCCTCCTTGCACAAAGGCGGAGGTAGTGGTCCTGCTGCTGGGTTGTTGCCCTCCTACAGCCTCCTCCACGTCTCCTGATGTACTGGCCTGTCTCCTGGTAGCGCCTCCATGCTCTGGACACTACGCTGACAGACACAGCAAACCTTCCTGCCACAGCTCGCATTGAGCCACTTGTGTGGGTTGTAGACTCCGTCTCATGCTACCACTAGAGTGAAAGCACCGCCAGCATTCAAAAGTGACCAAAACATCAGTCAGGAAGCATAGGAACTGAGAAGTGGTCTGTGGTCACCACCTGCAGAACCACTCCTTTATTGGGGGTGTCTTGCTAATGGCCTATAATTTCCACCTGTTGTCTATTCCATTTGCACAAAAGCATGTGAAATTTATTGTCAATCAGTGTTGCTTCCTAAGTGGACAGTTTGATTTCACAGAAGTGTGATTGACTTGGAGTTACATTGTGTTGTTTAAGTGTTCCCTTTATTTTTTTGAGCAGTGTATATCCACACAGACACACACATATACATTCATGCTATACACACATCACAACCGCTGCTACCATACTCTTACTATGACTGCTGAATACTGCACAATTTAAACACTTTCCCCCCAATCCCCACTTCTCCAAAACACGTGTAAATATTGGACTATACATTGTGCATTCCTGTATTATACTTATGCACAAAAAAAAAATCTACTGAGCTATTTACTGTACGTATTCTTATATTTTATTATTTCTTGTTGTTGCGTTCGTATCCCGTACATACAACTAATGACACTTGAAACAATGTCTCTGGTTGGTATAGAAGTGTATCAGAGCCACTAGAATCAGCAGCTGAGCCCTGGTCCTCTGATGCTACTGTTTGTTTTGTTGTTGTGTGAAAACACTGTGAATTATTCCAAAACATACAGGATAGTAAACCGTCAGACGGCTTCTGTCTCACATATTCCCTCAGCACTGTTTGATATTGCACTGTTGCTTTTCAAAATGCCAGTATTTTACACAGCATATGCCAAATAAAGCTAAATAAAAGATGTGTTCAACTCAGTCAGTAGTATTTACTGCAGGTTGTTTTGGTGTATGAAAGGATATCACATGCACTGTTATTTGGAGATACACAGTTAATAGGCAAGCCTACTCCTTTTTACCTCCAAGGACTTTATTTGTTATGTACATTTTAGCTCTGTGTTTGGTTGATCCTGTCACTTGACCTGGATTTTAACCTTTATTTTAAGCCTTTTACAGAAATGATAATTACACAAAAAAAATGAAGCAATTGTCATAGGATGGTGCTGGACCATCTGATCCAGGTCAGGTGAMATGATCAACCAAAACACAGGGCCCTTGACTTATGTTCAGAGGTAAACTGGCTCTGGCAGCCAAAACAGCCAAATACTACATCTAAATGTGAATTGATTTTCATTGAGATACGGTTCTAGAAACATAAAGCCCTGTACTTTCATATCAAATCAAAATAATTTCAAAAATGCAAAATATACAGTTTAACACTGTTTTAACAGTATTTTTCAGTTACAAAACTTTTTTGACATCCTTCCATTACACACAGGTGTTCAGAGACGCTAGATATCTCTTAAGAACAGCTGGTCGTCTCTGCTTTCGTAAACAAGCGCTGTAATGTGGACATTTGGCCATGTGGGGACCTAACCATATAAAGGTGTGCAATAATTTAACATTTTGTTTTTTGAAAATTATTTCTCGTCGATATGAAAGTATCAACGTTTAGACAGAGCATTTGGGCAGCATCAGACCTCTCCCCCTCCAGCATATAGGTACTTGAAACAGCCACGTAGGCACGGATGGACCCGGGCCCACCCACTGGGGAGCCAGGCCCACCCAATCAGATTTAGCAACAAAAAAACATTATCATATTTTTTTAATGCTCTACTTGTCAGTGTTCCAAATGGGACATTATTTTTCGTTTTACCTAAACATGCAGGTCAGGGTAGGGGACGAGGTTAAGGATAGGGTTTAGGGTAAGGTCGTCCCAAGGATCTCTCTTAGCATCTACCGTTTGAACAGATTTTACCCACAATGCATTTCGCTTTGGAACATGCCATTAGGCTAATGTTCCCCAATTACCATCTTCCCACAAAGCCGGCTTGCCTGTCACAATCTCTGACCAGAAAACATGAAGGACCTCTCTCTATAATTAAGTGGAAAAACAATTAAGCATTAACATTACTTTAGCTTAACTATGTGCGTTTTAATTGATAAACATGATCCGTTTTGGTAGCAACATTAGATCATAAAATGCATGAACAGGAAGGGTAACCTATTTGTACTGGGGGGCTGCAGAATGTTGTTTGGTAACAATCCTATTGCCGGCGTTCCGACCTCAAACATTCATTTCTTCTCTTTTCACAGGGGATCAACAATATGCAACTTCGGGATAATATCGGACATTATACAATAAGTAAATGCCTTTCTCATATCCAATGAACAGTTGTAATAAATGGCTCATTTATCAGCAATCATCAGTTGAAACAGTAACAAAGAGTGCTCCCCCGCCCCTGTAAAAAAACGTAGGGATATGTCTGAAGTAGACCAGAAGAGTTCTGGCCTGAGGGTCGCAGTAAGTAGGCCTACATTTTTCCCTACAGGTCAGAATGCTTGGCTGCCAAAATTGTATTTTATTTTTCAAATTTTTTCAATTTAGTCTTATTTATTATTATTTTTATTTTTTTACCTTTATTTAACCAGGTAAAACCCATTGAGGTTAAAAACCTATTTTGCGAGGGTGACCTGGCAAGAAGGCAAAACAGGCAAATAGCAGCGTGTACATAAAACATTACAGAAAAATACAGAATACACACAAAAGACAAAGTGTCACAAGTTAAAGATACAATTGAAGATTAGAAACAACTGCAGTTATCACAAACAGTGTTGTCGATCAGAGTCTTAAAAACAGGCAAAGACACTAACTCCCCTAACTTTAAACTTCTGAAGCATGTCCCAGAGCTGGGGCTGGATATGGCTCGACAACGTACCTCAATCCAGGGATGGAAGATGTCGCTGTACTGCTGCTTATCCCAGTTGACAAATTTAGATGATTTAAATACTGTTCGTTTTTAATTCAACTGCATTTTTCATCCTCATGCTAGGTAGCAGAAGCCACAGCAGCCATTTTGGAATGTCATGTAGAACGTTGCGTTAAACAACAAAGGATAGTCAGCAAAGCAGGCAGCAGAAATGTAACCATCCGAGATATCAAAAGGATAGTTTTAAGGCTATATGGTGTTTTGTTTACATTTACAAACATTTACAAAAATTGAACTAAACCCATGAAGCATTTCTAAGTTATATTCTTCAAGAATCAATTGGTACATATAATTAATTTAAGAGTCCAAAAGTAGTATAACCGGTGTCAGTGTGCTGGCTTACCATGTAGAGCTTCCTCCTTGAACTTGAACCAGGGTCCTCTAACTCGCCAACACACATGACCACCCGCTTGACAACGTACGAGTCGTTTGAGCTATACAAAAGCTCGCTGTGGAGTGATGTTACGATACGCTATTAACTCTGTTGCAGTAGCGTAACCTTTAAATGAGTAGGGCACAAGCTCTGTGACACCGATCAATGTCTCTTTTAGATAGAAATTAAGCTACAACCATAGGCTTCAGAATCCCATTTGACAGGATTACTTCTCCAACTCACTCCACCTATCATCACTTCATGATTGAGACGAGCCAAAGCATACCGTCTCATTTCTAAGAATTTCTCACCTTTCGGAGGCTCTATTGGGAAATAAAGGCATACAAATGCCAGACTCAATGTTTGAATATAATGTGTCAATAGAAGAAGTGTTGCAATTCGTTCTACGTTATGTACAGAGCGTGTAGGCTACATACATTTGCGAGGCTGGTGGTTATGCTGCTTCTAGATGTGTACTGTTTGTCTTTAAATGTCAATTAAGCGTGTTTTCTGTGTATCGGTCTATCATGTATATCTGAAATAGAATCCTAACTATAGGTAGTAGAATTGGGCTTGTTGCATCTCTACACAAAGCTTTGTTAGTTATACGGCTGTGGGAGAATTCTCCCCCTGGGTTTACCCTAATGAAAAAGGAAAGACAATAAGAATAAGCTCTCACCCTTGTGCCAAAGGAAACACAATGCAATTAGGAACAGTCATTTTCGCCTACAAACATAATGACACCTCAATGAAACCTCTGTATATGTTTTCCTCCACTTCCACTTGTTCTGTCTGCGACTTAATACTTCATTAGACGGACTGAACTAAATCGTAAATGAATGCAATAAGACTCAGACCGCATGACTGCATGAATGTCCACTTTACTGCATGGCACACCGTGTGCATCTGTTCCCTAGTCCAAGAATACTATGTATCAAGTAGTGACATCACACATTAAGGATGCCCATTGGTGTCAAACCTATTACACGACACCACTATTTGTGAGATTTCCTGTATGAGATGTTACACAGTAATTGTATTGTACCTGAATTGTTTTGTTTTGCCCTCTTCAGTAGCTGCAGTGAGAGACAGCATGTTATACCTGTAGCTGATTTCAACACATCAATGTTTTGTGTTACGACAGCGTCATTTTGTCAGTTGTCACACGTTTATGATCGAAATTTACAAAAGCCTTTTCTCTGACTAAAGAAAACATTGTTTCCTCTCCATCTCAGTCTAAAACGATCCAAACAGCTCCACGATAACATCCAACAAATGAAGGTCTTCCACAGGCCCCCGTTTATCACTCGCAGACAGAATTAGTGGGTGAGTAAAGCATCTCTGCATCTCCCGCGGGGAACACCAAGCCTTCAACACAAGATGTCAGCTGTGACATGACCTGCGTCAGTAGCAAACAACATTCTGCTGAAGCCATTTTCTAACTCAGATATGTTGTTCTAACCAGGGTAGCCTAGTGGTTAGAGCGTTGGACAAGTAACCGAAAGGTTGCAAGATTGAATCCCCGAGCTGAAAAGATAAAAATCTGTCGTTCTGCCCCTGAACACGGCAGTTAACCCACTGTTCCTAGGCCGTCATTGAAAATAATAATTTGTTCTTAACTGACTTGCCTAGTTAAATAAATATAAAAATGTGTTTTTCATCACCTTCTTGTGAATTTATAACAGACAGACATCAACAAGAATATGCATAGACACGAATGCTATTTACTGTCATAGTGTCTTCCAAGACTGAAAGCTTCTTCGTCGGAAAGCTTGATTCAATCTCTGGTCTATTCTTGTCTTAAACGTCCCCCACTGAATAATAATAATTCTGAGTAAACGCCTATAGTATGGACAAGAATGGCACAGTGGATTGTAATATACACTATATAAACAAAAGTATGTGGACACCCCYTCAAATGAGTGGATCTGGCTATTTCAGCCACACTCGTTGCTGACAGGTGTATAAAATCGAGCACACAGCCGTGTAATCTCCATAGACAAACATAGGCAGTAGAATGGCCCTTACTGAAGAGCTCAGTGACTTTTAACGTGCCACCTTTCCACCTTTCCAACAAGTCAAATAATTGCCCTGCTAGAGATGCCCTGGTCAACTGTAAGTGCCGTTAATGTGAAGTGGAAATGTCTAGGAGCAWCAACGGCTCAGCCGCGAAGTGGTAGGCCACACAAGCTCACAGAATGGGACCGCCAAGTTCTGAAGCGCGTAGCGTGTAAAAATCGTCTGTCCTCGGTTGCAACACTCACTACCAAGTTTCAAACTGTCTGTGTAAGCAACGTCAGCACAAGAACTGTTTGTCAGGATCTTCATGAAATGAGTTTCCATGGTTGAGCAGCTGCACTAAAGTCTAAGATCACCATGCACAATGCCAAGCGTCGGCTGGAGTGGTGTAAAACACGCTGCCATTGGACTCTGGAGCAGTGGAAACACATTCTCTGGAGTAATGAATCACGCTTCACCATCTGGCAGTCCGACATTTAGCGGATGCTAGGAGAATGCTACCTGCCTGAATGCATAGTGCCAACTGTAAGGTTAGGTGGAGGAAGAATAATGGTCTAGGGCTATTTTTCATGTTTCGGGCTAGTCCCATTAGTTCCAGTGAATGGAAAGCTTAATGCTACATCATACAATGACATTCTAGATGATTCTGTGCTTCCAACTTTGTGGCAACAGTTTGGGGAAAGCCCTTTCCTGTTCCAGCATGACAATTCCCCCGTGCACAAATCAAATCAAATCAAATTTTATTTGTCACATACACATGGTTAGCAGATGTTAATGCGAGTGTAGCGAAATGCTTGTGCTTCTAGTTCCGACAATGCAGTAATAACCAACAAGTAATCTAACCTAACAATTCCACAACTACTACCTTATACACACAAGTGTAGAGGGATAAAGAATATGTACATAAAGATATATGAATGAGTGATGGTACAGAACGGCATAGGCAAGATGCAGTAGATGGTATAGAGTACAGTATATACATATGAGATGAGTAATGTAGGGTATGTAAACATAAAGTGGCATAGTTTAAAGTGGCTAGTGATACATGTATTACATAAAGATGGCAAGATGCAGTAGATGATATAGAGTACAGTATATACATATACATATGAGATGAGTAATGTAGGGTATGTAAACATTATATTAAGTGGCATTGTTTAAAGTGGCTAGTGGTACATTTTTACATAATTTCCATCAATTCCCATTCCCAAATCAAGGTCCATACAGAAATGGTTTGTCGAGATCGGTGTGGAAGAACTTGACTGGCCTGCACAGAGCCCTGACCTCAACCCCATTGAACACATTTAGGATGAATTGGAACGCCAACTGCGTACTCCCAACATCAATGCCCGACCTCACTAATGCTCGTGTGGCTGACTGGAAGCAAGTCCCTGCAGCAAWGTTCCAACATGTAGTGGAAAGCCTTCCCAGAAGACTGGAGGCTGTTATAGCAGCAAAGGGGGGACCAACTCCATATTAATGCCCTTGACTTTGGAATGAGATGTTCGACGAGCAGGTGTCCACACACTTTTGGTCATGTAGTGTTCTGTAGCTTAATCTCCCCTCCATTGCTTCCCTGCTCTCAGCATTAGGAGATGAATTACAGACACTGCATTTTCTTCCTACATCACTGACTCTCTATGAAGATAACATTATGCCAGTGTGATATCATCAAAGCACTTGTGTGAGTCTAAGAGTGTTCCGCTCAGTCGACCAACACTAATCACGTTAGCAGTCAGCTGAAACACACTGTGGCATTCCCCTGTGCAATGCATTTCAGTATCTCTCACCTCTGACATGTCAGTAATTGCAGGATATGCTGTCTGAAATAGCCGTAACACCTTTCCAACATCGATAGCCATATAGTAAGAAACTAAAACAACATCAGCTAACTCTCTCTCCTCTGCTCTCATCCTTTTAGACCTATCGGCTGCCTTTGATACTGTGAACCATCAGATCCTCCTCTCCACCCTCTCCGAGTTGGGCATCTCCGGCRCGGCCCACGCTTGGATTGCGTCCTACCTGACAGGTCGCTCCTACCAGGTGGCGTGGTGAGAATCTGTCTCCGCACCACGTGCTCTCACCACTGGTGTCCCCCAGGGCTCTGTTCTAGGCCCTCTCCTATTCTCGCTATACACCAAGTCACTTGGCTCTGTCATATCCTCACATGGTCCTCCTATCATTGCTATGCAGCACGCACACATTAATCTCTCCTTTCCCCCTTCTGATAACCAGGTGCGAATCGCATCTCTGCAATGTCTGGCAACATATCAGTGGATGACGGATCCCACCTCAAGCTGAACCTCGGCAAGACGGAGCTGCTCTTCCTCCCGGGGAAGGACTGCCCGTTCCATGATCTCCATCACGGTTGACAACTCATTGTATCCTCCTCCCAGAGTGCTAAGAACCTTGGCGTGATCCTGGACAACACCCTGTCTTCTCAACTAACATCAAGGCGGTGACCCTTCCTGTAGGTTCATGCTCTACAACATTCGCAGAGTACACCCTGCCTCACAAGGAACGCGCAGGTCCTAATCCAGGCACTTGTCACTCTCCGTCTGGATTACTCAACTCGCTTTGCTGGGCTCCCTGCCTGCCATTAAACCCTACAACTCATCCAGAACACGCAGCCCGTCGGTGTTCAACCTCCCAAGTTCTCTCACGTCCACCCCGCTCCTCCTCTCTCCACTGGCTTCCAGTTGAAGCTCGCATCCGCTACAAGACCATGGTGCTTGCCTACGGAGCTGTGAGGGGAACGGCACCTCCGTAACTTCAGCTCTGATCAGGCCTACACCCAACAAGGGCACTGCGTTCATCCACCTCTGCCTGCTCGCCCCCTACTCTGAGGAAGTACAGTTCCGCTCAGCCCAGTCAAAACTGTTCGCTGCTCTGGCACCCCAATGGTGGAACAAACTCCCTCACAACGCCAGGTCAGCGGAGTCAATCACCACTTCCGGAGCACCTGAAACCCCACCTCTTTAAGGAATACCTAGATAGGATAAAGTAATCCTTCTAACCCCCCCCCCCTTTAAAGAGTTAGATGCACTATTGTAAAGTGGTTGTTCCACTGGATATCATAAGGGATGCACCAATTTGTAAGTCGCTCTGGATGAGAGCGTCTGTAAATGACTTAAAGTAAATGTAATGTAATGTAATGTTGCACTACAGCCAAACAGAATGGACAGAGCAAATGTGATTTCTTCTCCCACTGCATAAAATGTTCTAGTGACTCATGTTATGGTTTATAGCCTTGTGCTACCAACTGTCAGCATGGCACTGGAAGGAGTACACACACACACACACACCACACACACACACCACACACACACACACACACACACACACACACACACACACACACACACACACACACACACACACACACACACACACACACACACACACACATTCGATAGGACACATCGATCAGACAAAGCTCCACTACCCCATCCCATCCATCTTCAATCTCTCCAAACCATAACTCTGTCTTGTCTTGTGCTCTTGTGCCCTGTCTTATACTGTAGAATTGAGTGATGGATGGTGAGATGGAGAAGTTGAGAGAATATAGAGGCCTATTTGGAACGAGTGATGACATGAGGACAGTGKGGAGGAGGTCTGTGGAGAACAACTGTCAATCCCTTCAAAGTTCATGCTCCCATGCACCTCTCTGTGGGCATTTACACAGTGTGAGGCCCAACTGTCCAATAGGTAACTATCAAAACAGACCGCCAGCCACTAGGGACCCGTATTGTAGTTGCTGGAGTATACTGGGGATGGCACTTATGTAATATCCTATTATTATACACAGCCAGCCAGCCATACTAGATCGCCAATCAGCGGTCTRCTCACATGAATATGTTTAATGACCGGTATACGCCCACACCATTCTGTTTGTTGGAGTACGCCTACACCATTCCAACAGAGAAAAGCTTATTTTTAACATATTTAATTAAAAATAATTAGAAAGGGAAACTATTTCACTCATATTGTAATTAATTACAGGTCATATTTCATAGAAATCTGGAAACACTGAACAGTTACTTTATATATACCTTATATAATGTGTTTACAGTATACGGCTTATATACAGTTGAAGTCAGAAGTTTACATACAGCTTAGCCAAATACATTTAAACTCAGTTTTTCACAATTCCTGACATGTAATCCTAGTAAAAATCCCATGTCTTAGGTCAGTTAGGATCACAACTTTACTTTAAGAATGTGAAATGTCAGAATAATTGTAGAGAGAATGATTTATTTCAGATTTTATTTCTTTCATCACATTCCCAGTGGGTCAGAAGTTTACATACACTCAATTTGTATTTTGTAGCATTGCCTTTAAATAGTTGAACTTGGGTCGAACGTTTCGGGTAGCCTTCCACAAGCTTCCCACAATAAGTTGGGTGAATTTTGGCCCATTCCTCCTGACAGAGCTGGTGTAACTGAGTCAGGTTTGTAGGCCTCTTTGCTCGCACCCGTTTTTTCAGTTCTGCCCACAAAGTTTCTATAGGATTGAGGTCAGGGCTTTGTGATGGCCACTCCAATACCTTGACTTTGTTGTCTTTAAGCCATTTTGCCACAACTTTGGAAGTATGCTTGGGGTCATTGTCAATTTGGAAGACCCATTTGCGACTAAGCTTTAACTTTCTGACTGATGTCATGAGATGTTGCTTCAATATATCCAAATAATTTTCCTGCCTCATGATGCCATCTATTTTGTGAAGAGCAGCAGTCCCTCCTGCAGCAAAGCAACCCCACAACATGATGCTGCCACCCCCGTGCTTTACGGTTGTGATGGTGTTCTTCAGCCTGCAAGCCTCCCCCTTTTTCCTCCAAACATAACAATGATCATTATGGCCAAACAGTTCTATTTTTGTTTAATACGACCAGAGGACATTTCTCCAAAAAGTACGATCTTTGTCCCCATGTGCAGTTGAAAACCGTAGTCTGGCTTTTTTATGGCGGTTTTGGAGCACTGGCTTCTTCCTTGCTGAGCGGCCTTTCAGGTTATGTTGATATAGGAATTGTTTTACTGTGGATATAGATATTTTTGTACCTGTTTCCTCCAGCATATTCACAAGGTCCTTTGCTGTTGTTCTGGGATTGATTTGCACTTTTCGCACCAAAGTACGTTCATCTCTAGGAGACAGAATGCGTCTCCTTCCTGAGCGGTATGACGGCTGCGTGGTCCCATGGTGTTAATACTTGCATACTATTGTTTGTACAGATGAACGTGGTACCTTCAGGCGTTTGGAAATTGCTCCCAAGGAAGAACCAGATTTGTGGAGGTCTTGGCTGATTTCTTTTGATTTCCCCATGATGTCAAGCAAAGAGGCACTGAGTTTGAAGGTAGGCCTTGAAATACATCCACCTCCAATTGACTCAAATGATGTCAATTATATTATCACAAGCTTCTAAAGCTATGACATCATTTTCTGGAATTTTCCAAGCTGTTTAAAGGCACAGTCAACTTAGTGTATGTAAACTTCTGACCCACTGGAATTGTGATACAGTGAATTATAAGTGAAATAATCTGTCTGTAAACAATTGTTGGAAAAATTACCTGTGTCATGCACAAAGTAGATGTCCTAACCGACTTGCCAAAACTATAGTTTGTTAACAASAAATTTGTGGAGTGGTTGAAAATCGAGTTTTAATGACACCAACCTAAATGTATGTAAACTTCCGACTTCAACTGTATAGTTTATAGCTTTATCATATTGCTCTATATTTGCTAAGTAATAATATTGATTACTAAGCCCACAGGCTAAAGCCTCATCTGTGTGGTGGATGATCTACGGAAGACAAAACTCAATTATAGTGATGCTAAGATCAATAACGATTGTGTCAGGAAGTGGAMTGACGTAGGTCTAGTCTATGCCCTGGCTCATACTTTGCTTGAGTGACTATTCATCACCACGGCAACTGACTGTTTTCATTCATAGTTGGGATGACGTAAGCACGGCATGTTGATCGTATGCAATTTTATTAGCAGTTACGTAGTGGGGCTTTTATGTTGTTCAGCCGCCATTGTTTTGGTCTGCGTCACTGGATCCAGACATAGCATGGATGGGTGATGCGTGTGCGTGGATGCTCCCTCCAAAAAGAAGCCAGCCACTACCACCCTACTAAACTCAGCAAAAAAAGAAACGTCCCTTTTTCAGGACCCTGTCTTTCAGAGATAATTCATAAAAATCAAAATAACTTCACATTGTAAATGGTTTCCCATGCTTGTTCAATGAACCATAAACAATTAATGAACATGCACCTGTGGACACTAACAGCTTACAGATGGTAGGCAATTATGGTCACAGTTATGAAGACTTAGGACACTAAAGAGGCCTTTCTACTGACTCTGAAAAACACCAAAAGAAAGATGCCCAGGGTCCCTGTTCATCTGCGTGAACGTGCCTTAGGCATGTTGCGAGGAGGCATGAGGACTGCAGATGTGGCCAGGGCAAATTGCGATGTCCGTACTGTGAGACACCTAAGACAGCGCTACAGGGAGACAGGACGGACAGCTGATCATCCTCACAGTGGCAGCACAATGTTAAACAACACCTGCACAGGATCGGTACATCCAAACATCACACCTGCGGGACAGGTACAGGATGGCAACAACAACTGCCCAAGTTACACCAGGAACGCACAATCCCTCCATCAGTGCTCAGACTGTCCGCAATAGGCTGAGAGAGGCTGGACTGAGGGTTGTAGGCCTGTTGTAAAGCAAGTCCTCACCAGACATCACTGGCAACAACGCCGCCTATGGGCACAAACCCACCGTCGCTGGACCAGACAGGACTGGCAAAAAGTGCTCTTCACTGACGAGTCACGTTTTTGTCTCACCAGGGGTGATGATCGGATTCGCGTTTTTCGACGAAGGAATGAGCGTTACACTGAGGCCTGTACTCTGGAGTGGGATCAATTTGGAGGTGGAGGTCCGTCATGGTCTGGGGCGGTGTGTCAAAGCATCATCGGACTGAGCTTGTTGTCATTGCGGGCAATCTCAACGCTGTGCGTTACAGGGAAGACATCCTCCTCCCTCATGTGGTACCCTTCCTGCAGACTCATCCTGACATGACCCTCCAGCATGACAATGCCATCAGCCGTACTGCTCGTTCTCTGCGTGATTTCCTGAAAGACAGGAATATCAGTGTTCTGCCATTGGCCCAGCGAAGAGCCCGGATCTCAATCCCATTGAGCACGTCTGGGACCTGTTGGATCGGAGGGTGAGGGCTAGGGCCATTCCCCCCAGAAATGTCTGGGAACTTGCAGGTGCCTTGGTGGAAGAGTGGGGTAACATCTCACAGCAAGAACTGGCAAATCTGGTGCAGTCCATGAGGAGGAGATGCACTGCAGTACTTAATGCAGCTGGTGGCCACACCAGATACTGACTGTTACTTTTGATTTTGACCCCCTCTTTGTTTCCTGGACACATTATTCAATTTCTGTTAGTCACATGTCTGGAACTTGTTCAGTTTATGTTTCAGTTGTTGAATCTTGTTATGATCATACAAATATTTACACATGTTAAGTTTGCTGAAAATATATGCAGTTGACAGTGAGAGGACATTTCTTTTTTTGCTGAGTTTATATACAATAATTGCACAGTCATGGGTTAGCACTGACATACCCTGTATAGTAAATCCATATTCAATTTGAAACCTGGAGTGGAATATGACAAGTACATGTTCTTTATTGCTGATAAAATGTGATAAACAACTGCTAGGGAATSGTATGTTCTCTACGTCAATGTGATGCGCATTCTCCCAACCCCCGACTGTCACATGGGAGAAAATGTCAATACCTAGACTGGAGCCAGGCCCACTGGCAAACAACACAAATACCCTTGGCCTCGGTCGGCTAAAGACTGAGAGAGAGCCTGTAAGTGTTTCTGAAAACATAAACGGTATTGGCAGATTTGGCACATTGGTCAATGATTTCGCCTCTATTTTCACTCATCGTTTCAGGGATCTGATATTCAATTCAATACACTGAGACCTTAGTGTCAAATGAGACAGCCATTATTTGGAAGGTTGTGTGAAAGGTGTGGGGGCGATAGATAGCTGACTACGTGTAATCCGAGGCTGTTAAATGAATTGGTGGGTATTAGCTTTGGTCCAAATAGCAGAGTAGACTGCTGGGAGGCRTAGTGTTTTGTCCGACATGTTCTCTCTTTTGTAAGGCTGGTATATAACACCAGCAAGTTGTTCATTCTGTATGAGTAGAAATAATGTCGCTGCTTTTCAGCAATAGCTATTATTGTATTCATATGTTGTGTCCTTGGTGAACACATGTCGTCAAACTATAATATATTGTGGCTCTCCAGTCTTTTCCCTTTGCATTTCAGCTACAGCCATAGAAAACATGTACTGTATTTGAGGTATCTAAAATGTCAAGGGCCCTGCCTATCCTTTTTCCTATTGATTCTGAATGTAATTGGCCTTGGGCTGCTGTTAAATAGCCCTCCACAGCTGCAGCACCACAGTGATGAGAGAATATTACTCCTGATTCATGTCTGTTGAACACGACACCCCCTCCCCTAGACCCCCGGCCCCTGCCCCTTTCACATCCCATCAGTTCAATCAAGAGGTATTCCCACAGGTCGCCGCGGTTACCACCTGCCTGCTGAATGCTAATGGCGACACGCGCCACGGCAACGGGAGAGAGAGACCGAAAGAAAGAAAGTGAGGTAGAGGGAAAGCGTGAGAGAGTGGGAGAGAGAGTGAGGAAGAGAGAGAGGGAGGGAGAGAGAGAGTGGGAGAGTGGGAGAGAGAGAGAGAGAGAGAGAGCGGGAGAGAGAGCGCGGGAGCTCAGGACATCAGCCTCACCAGGGAATAGAGGGGGAGCAGAAAGAGGAGGAGAGGAGGGATAAGGGTGACGTAAGCAGTGAGTATGAGAACTGATTATCATTGCGGACAAGCGGAGATCGTTCTGTGCTTTTTATCACTCTCTCCCTCTCTCTCTCACTCACACACACACACTCACCCTTTTTCTATTGGAGTTTCTATCCTCTATCCTGCTTCTGAACAAGCACACACTTAGACACACAAACACACACAAACACAGCCACACACAGATACTCTTACACACACAGCAGAGAGGGGGGGTCTAACACACACACACTCACAAACACACACACTCACATACACACCATCTGATGACAAACCTACGCTCTCCTCCAGTACATTCAGCGGGGACATGATGTGAGTGAGTGTGTGTATTTGTATGTGAGCGTGTGAGAAAGAGCAAGATGCGTGTGTGTGAGAGTGTGTAAGCGTCATCTGTAAACATCTGTCTGGAAGACTACTCCCTGCTCCCGGCAGTTTGCCTTGGCTATCCAGCAGGTGAGTATCATCTTGATACTGCATTCTATTCTTTGTCCGTTCATTGACTGTATGTGAGTGTGTATATAGTGTGTGTGTGTAATGTAGTGGGTGTATTTGTTAATGTGTAGTGTAAGCTACTCTCTAGTTGTATCGCTGGTGTCTCTTGCAGTAGAATCCTCTACCGGGCGTGATATAACCAATGAATTCATTGATAGATACAGAGATTAAGAGAGAGGAGGACAGCAACAGTGTTTGATAACCTACTGTTGCACCACTGGAAATGAATCAAGCCTATCAGTATCACAGTGCTGCTACTATAGATACTGTACACTGCTCGTGGAATTAGACTCGCAGCATTGAGAAATGTGCTAAAGGGTTGAAATACTGCTGTGCTAATGTCGTTGCAGTTCTATGGACATTATGATGAGGATATGTGCATTATACTGTATGTATACCAGTGGAGGCTGGTGGGAGGAGCTATAGGAGGACGGGCTCATTGTAATGGAATGGAATGGACTAAATGGAAGGGAGTCAAACGTGGTTTCCATATGTTTTATGTGTTTGATACCGTTCCATTTATTCCATTCCAGCCATTACGTTGAGCCCGTCCTCCTATAGCTCCTCCCACCAGCCTCCACTGATGTAAACGGATTATAAACAATAGAGAATGAGAATCATTTTGAGAATGTTTCTTTTCTGTGTATCTAACACTCATATAGGGAATGGATTGTAAATGTGAATTACAAGACAAATATAACAACTAGTATTTATCATAGCAATAAGTATAAGTCCTAGAGAGGGATTGCAGAGTAGCGATATGTATTTGTCACACAAGCAATAGATCAAAGATTATGGGAGGGAGTACAATGCCTATAGCGATTCGATTGACTACTGTGATTTTTCGCAGTCTAAATAGCATAATAATGCATACATGGCACCACATTATGGTCTATTTAGCCACAGATGCTGAATGTATTTCAGAGATATACAGTATATTCTTCTTCAGTCATCTGTCTATACTGTACAATTGCATCGATAATGTATATAGAGTGCATTCGGAAAGTATTCAGACCCCTTTACTTTTCCCACATTTTATTACACTACAGCCTTATTCTAAAATTGATTTACACACAATAACCCATAATGGAAATTTTTGCACATTTATAAAAAATAAAACAATTGAAATATCACATTTACATAAGTATTCAGATCCTTTACTCAGTACTTTGTTGAAGCAAAGCTATCATTCGCTATCATCCAGAAGGCGAGGTCAGTACAGGTGCGCCAAAGCTGGGACCGAGAGACTGAAAAACAGCTTCTATCTCAAGGCCATCAGACTGTTAAACAGCCATCACTAGCACAGAGAGGCTGCTGCCTATAGGCATAGACTAGAAATCACTGGCCACTTTAAGGAATGGAACACTAGGCACTTTAATAATGTTTACCTATCTGGTATTACTCATCTCATATGTATATACGGTATTCTCTACTATTCTACGGCATCTTATTCACTTAATAATGTTTACATATCTTGCATTACTCATCTCATATATATATACTGTATTCTATACTATTCACGGTATCTTAGTCACTTAATGTTTACATATCTTGCATTACTCATCTCATATGTATATACTGTTTTCTATACTATTCTACTGTATCTTAGTCCGTTCCACTCTGACATCGCTCGTCTGTATGTATATAGTCTTAATTCATTACTACTTGGATTTGTGTGTATTGGGTATATGTTGTGAAATTGGTTAGATATTACTTGTTAGATATTACTGCACTGTCGGAGCTAGAAGCACAAGCATTTCGCTACACCCACAATGACATCTGCTAATCACTTGTATGTGACCAATCACATTTGATTTGATTTGATTTGAAGCACCTAGCCTCAAGTCTAATTGGGTATGACACTACAAGCTTGGCACACCTGTATTTGGGGAGTTTCTCCCATTTTTCTCTGCAGATCCTCTCAAGCCTTGTCAGGTTGGATGGGGAGCGTYGCTGCACAGCTATTTTCAGRTCTCTCCAGAGATCTTAGATCGGGTTCAAATCCGGGCTCTGGCTGGGCCAGTCAAGGACATTCAGAGACTTGTCCCGAAGCCACTCGTCTTGGCTCTGTGCTTAGGGTCGTTGTCCTGTTGAAAGGTGAACCTTCGCCCCAGTCTGAGGTCCTGAGAGCTCTGGAGCAGGTTTTCATCAAGGACATCGTCCATCTTTCCCTCGATGCTGACTAGTCTTCCAGTCCCTGCCGCTGAAAAACATCCCCACTGCATGATGCTGCCACCATACCTGGATGGTGCCAGGTTTCCTCCAAACGTGACGCTTAACATTGAGGCCAAAGATTTCAATCTTGGTTTCATCAGACCAGAGAATCTTGTTTCTCGTGGTCTGAGAGTMCTTTAGGTGCCTTTTTGCAAACTCCAAGCAGGCTGTCATGTGCCTTTTACTGAGGAGTGGCTTCCGTCTGGCCACTCTACCATAAAGGCCTGATTGGTGGAATGCTGGAGAGATTATTGACCTTCTGGAAGGTTCTCCCTTCTCCACAGAGGAACTCTGGAGCTCTGTCAAAGTTACCATCGGGTTCTTGGTCACCTCTCTGACCAAGGTCCTTCTCCCCTGATTGCTCAGTTTGGCCGGGCGGCCAGCTCTAGGAATAGTCTTGGTTCCAAACTTCTTCCTTTTAAGAAATGATGGAGGCCACTGTGTTCTTGGGGACCTTCAATGCTGCAGACATTTTTTGGTACCCTTCCCCAGATCTGTGCCTCGACACAATCTTGTCTCTGAGCTCTACGGACAATTCCTTCAACCTCATGGCTTGGTTTTTGCTCTGACATGCACTATCAACTGTGGGACCTTTATATAGACAGGTGTATGCCTTTCCAAATCATGTCCAATCAACTGAATTTACCACAGGTGGACTCAAATCAAGTTATRGAAACATCTCAAGGATGATCAATGGAAACAGGATGCAGCTGAGCTTTATTTCGAGTCTCATAGCAAAGGATCTGAATACATGCCTTATTTATCATAAAAACCTGTTTTAATTTTGTCATTATGGGGTATACATTGATGAGAAAAATTATAATTTATTCATTTTAGAATAAGGCTGTAACGTAACAAAATGTGGAAAAAGGGAAGGGTTCTGAATACTTTCCGAATGCACCGTACGTGTCCATGCATATTCAAGTGTCTCAGGGGTTCCTTAAGGTTAGACATACTATGGGTATGTTCAGGACATCCACATACAAACTATGCCCGTACACAGATACACATATATGCGCAGACACACACAYGCACGCACACACGCATGCACTCATACTAGTACACACACGGATGATTCCATGCCAGCTCTTTCATTAGGAAATAGTTGTGAACTGAGGGGGGAAAATACTGTCACATGCACTTGTTGCTGTGAAGTTTTATAATTGGTCAGAGGGAATTGGGTCATAAAGGAAGGAAGCTGGCTCTGAGACTAACACAGGTGCATTAAGAGAGCAGGGAGCAGTGGAACATTCAGCTTCAGTAGTCCACAGAACACAATACTCTAGGCTATATACTGTAGCAACCGACTACCCCAAAATACTCATGCACACACACACTCACACATTTTTTATTTCCCTTACATGAATGTGTAATGCTTTTTGAACCCTTCTCAGTAGTTACAGTAGTTACAATGTAGAACGGATTAAGTTTACAGTAAGCATATCTTGTTTTGTGTGTGTGTGTGTGTGTGTGTGTGTGTGTGTGTGTGTGTGTGTGTGTGTGTGTGTGTGTGTGTGTGTGTGTGTGTGTGTGTGTGTGTGTGTGTTGGTGGGGGGGGGCTCTACAGCAAGGGAAAAGTGGCATAACATCCCCTCTTTTCTGACACTGTCCAATCTTCTGTCACCATGGCATTGTCCATAATCAGTGATGCCAGCTGGCTGTCCCCTGGCAGCCGGCCCATCATTCTGTTGTTGTCAACAGGACACGCAGCAGTCCTGGACAATCATGACTTAAACTCTTACATGTCCCTTATACTGTCTGTCATAAATGCTTCTTTACACATAAACTAAATGTTGTCCTAGGTACAGCTGTAGGATCTTAATTTGAGCCAGTTTGCTAAAGCAGGCAACAGGAAATGTGAATTATAATTAATGGACATTTTTGTAGGGGTTGATATATTTCTTGTAAGGGAAAACAAAGTCTGAAATTTCAGCATTTTTAAACCTCAATTACAATACATGTTTTAAATGTCCTGCATTGCAGGAAAGCTCTCCTGCAACAGGGTGATCAAATTAAGCTCCTACATCTGTAAGTAAGACATATGTCAAATAATGCAGTGAGTTGGTGAGTTCATGTTGGACATTGACATGCCAGTTAGAAAATTACTAGCTAGCTATAGCACATATTGCTGGATAGGACATGGTTGCATTAGCTTGGCTGTCAGTCATACCAAGATTAATGTACTTGTCTGATGTAATACTTATGATAGCATGAAAAATGATTGATTAGGGGATTCAGTAAGTATTATGAATCAAACAAGTCCCTAGCCTCAGTCTCTAATTGACTGACAGACTGACTGATATACTTTTTGGTTACAGATGGACATAAGCATTTCTTGGTTTCTCCTAAACTAAACTATACTATACTATACTATACTATAGCAATGTAATGATGTGAGGATCAATATACAATAATGTTATGCAATTTTATGACCAGTGATGATGGAATGAATGTCAGAACCCAAACCAAATATCTTTCTGTTAACAGCCTGCCACAAGAGACTATAATGAGGCCTAACAACTTTTTCTATGTTCTGTTCCAGAGAGTGGACTGTTGGCTGATAGTTTGGGGATGTGAGGGAGAAGAGGACTCATCACAATGACCAACCAGGACAAGTGGGTCACTCTGACCCCAGCTGAATTCTCCCTTCTGCAGGAGTACGCTCAATGTAAGTCNGGAGTACGCTCAATGTAAGTCTGTGTCTCTGACAGTGGGTGTGAGTGTGTGAGCGTTTGTGTGTGTGTGTGTGTGTGTGTGTGTGTGTGTGTGTGTGTGTGTGTGTGTGCGTGCGTGCGTGCGCGTGCGTGCGCGTGTGTGTGCACGTGTACACCGCCACTTTACGCTCGCAATCAAGTTTAAACTTCATTGAAAATTGAATCTAGTCAGGTATAAAATGTGACACTGGATTAGTAAACTGCTGTTGATCCCATCTCAGGAGTATGTCCTGATCCACCTCATACAGAGAGAGATTTTACCTACTGCTTGACTATGGCAGGATAACAGAGCCCAGTTACTGTAATGGTGACTGCTTAAGAGCAGAGAATGTCTCCATGCACTGGCACTGCGTTACGAAACCCAGCCTAATCCAACTTGATTTGGTGTAAAGCTCAAACAGTACAAAACCCCCTCTTTCTCTGATGACTTGGAATCATCCATATGTCTGTAATCTGTTATTGGAGCCCCTTGCTGATTTTGCAGAAATACCAGCTCAAGCATTACATCTGTCTGGTGCTCTGGTGCTGTTTATGTTAAAACATGATCAATCATAACACAAAAGCATCCCCTGCAGGCCAAAGAGCGTTATGAACGTCTTGAAGTTATTTTCAAGAATGTTACTGCAAGTATTCAGGTTTTCGGGAAATGAAAAATTTGACTGTGCATGTTTTGAGATAGATATTTTTTCTTGCCTTCAGTGGGAATAGTGAGAAACACTGAAACTTTTCTTGCATTGGTTGTTTCCAGGATAACAATTAGGTTTAGTATCATTACTATTTTCTATATTTATTATATTTTGGTTTTAAAATGGTTTTCGGAAAAAGGAAGGATTCTCAAAAGACTTCCCACATATCCACAACAATAAGAACTTCATCTCAGTGTGTTAGAGAAGACTAAAACAACAGAGCTAGTTTGAGCAGCAATAAGGACCCTAAATCTATATAGCGTCTTGACTGGAGGTTATTTTATTAGATATTCACAGACCTCAGTCCAAATCTAAATAATTAATGCTTTTTGCTTGAGATCTCTTCTGCAGGCAAAGGGTTTCACTTGGCCATGACATCTCTCTCGTTAATTGCTCTACACGTCTTGACAACATTGTTTCGCCAACTGTAAGCAGCTCTCCAGCCTTTACTGTCTCTGATTGGGATCGATTTTTCTTCTTCTGAAATGTTTACCAGGGGCGCAACTTTGGTTTTAGAAGTGGGGGGGACATAAGATCAGATTTAATATTGCAGTTAGATTGTGGCTTCCATCAATGTAATTCCCTGCATCATTTCCAATCCCCCATGTATTTTTTCTAAATATTTTCCATAAATGTATATATATATTTACCCAAAAAATATATGGGGATTGGAAATGATGCAGACAATTACATTGATGGAAGCCACAATCTATCTGCAATATTAAAGCTGATCTACCACCTAAAAAAAATCCAGCTCCACTATAATGTCGAAAGTCTGAGAAGAGACAGGGTACGGGACCGGGGGTAAATGAGAAAGAGTGAGGGACAGTGTGTGATAGAGAGATTTGGATAATCGTGTTTCAAATTGGCTCACAGCTAGTCATTATGCTCCCTGTGCAGCGAAAGGTTATAAAATATCCCATTCTCCGAGGTGCAACAATGGACCTTCTGCTGTTTCCACTTCTCCCTCCCTCCTTTTCAGTCCCTCCAGCTCACTTTATCCCCCCCTCTTCTCATTAAAAGGTGAAATGAGCTCTATTGCACACTTTCCTCACTTCACATACTGCGATGACTAATACATTCTAAACATACATACATACATACATACATACAGTTGAAGTCAGAAGTTTACATACACCTTAGTCAAATACATTTAAACTCAGTTTTTCACAATTCCTGACATTTAATCTTAGTAAAATTCCCTGTCTTAGGTCAGTTAGGATCACACTTTATTTAAAAAATGTGAAAGTCAGAATAATAGTAGAGAGAATGATTTATTTCAGCTTTTATTTCTTTCATCACATTCCCAGTGGGTCAGAAAGTTTTACATACGCTCAATTAATATTTGGTAGCATTGCCTTTAAATTGTTTAACTTGGGTCAAATGTTTCGGTTAGCCTTCCACAAGCTTCCCACAAAAGTTGGGTGAATTTTGGCCCATTCCTCCTGACAGAGCTGGTGTAACTGAGTCAGTTTGTAGGCCTCCTTGCTCGGCGCACGGCTTTTTCAGTTCTGCCCACAAAGTTTCTATAGCGTTGAGGTCAGGGCTTTGTGATGGCCACTCCAATACCTTGACTTTGTTGTCTTTAAGCCATTTTCCACAACTTTGGAAGTATGCTTTGGGTCATTGTCCATTTGGAAGACCCTTTGCGACCAAGCCTTAACTTCCTGACTGATGTCTTGAGATGTTGCTTCTAATATATCAACATTAATTTCCATCCTCATGATGCCATCTATTTTGTGAAGAGCACCAGTCCCTCCTGCAGCAAGCAAACCCCCACAACATGATGCTGCCACCCCCATGCTTCACGGTTGGGATGGTGTTCTTCAGCTTGCAACCTCACCCTTTTTCCTCCAAACATAACGATGGTCATTATGGCCAAATAGTTCTATTTTTGTTTCATCCGACCAGAGGACATTTCTCCAAAAGTACAATCTTTGTCCCCATGTGCAGTTGCAAACCGTAGTCTGGCTTTTTTATGGCGGTTTTGGAGCAGTGGCTTCTTCCTTGCTGTGCGACCTTTTCAGGTTATGTCGATATAGGACTCGTTTTACTGTGGATATAGATACTTTTGTACCTGTTTCCTTCGGCATCTTCACAAGGTCCTTGCTGTTGTTCTGGATTGATTTGCACTTTTCGCACCAAAGTACGTTCATCTCTAGGAGACAGAACGCGTCTCCTTCCTGAGCGGTATGACGGCTGCATGGTCCCATGGTGTTTATACTTGCGTACTGTTGTTTGTACAGATGAACGTGGTACCTTCAGGCGTTTGGTAATTGCTCCCAAGGATGAACCAGACTTGTGGAGGTCTACAATTTTTTTTTTCTGAGGTCTTGGCTGATATCATTTGATTTTCCCATGATGTCAAGCAAAGAGGCACTGATCTGAAGGTAGGCCTTGAAATACATCCACAGGTACACCTCCAATTGACTCAAATTATGTCAATTAGTCTATCTGAARCTTCTAAAGCCATGACATAATTTTCTGGAATTTCCCAAGCTGTTTAAAGGCACAGTCAATTTAGTGATGTAAACTTCTGACCCACTGGAATTGTGATACAGTGAGTTATAAGTGAAATATTCTGTCTGTAAACAATTTTGGGAAATATTACTTGTGTCATCCACAAAGTAGATGTCCTAACTGACTTGCCAAAACTRTAGTTTGTTAACAAGAAGTTTGTGGAGTGGTTGAAAACAAGTTTTAATGATTCCAACCTAAGTGTATGTAAACTTCCGACTTCAACTGTACATACCATATTCAGACAAATAAATACAGAAAACAAAGAAACAGAAGTCACTTGAACCCAGTCTGACACAAAGAGAAGATTCATACGGTAGACAAGCCTATACACAATCTATATACACACACCATTGTCCACTACAAATACCATAATGGAAGAGCTAGAATAATATAATAAAACAATGTCTACACCAGGGGCCCAAATGGACCAGTCCTGCCARGACACTCCTGGGGCTAAACTCCCATAGTTTGAAAATACAGGAAGAGATCTTGACAGGAACCAGACCAAATGGACCAGGCAGAGGAGTCTAACCTGCTACCCATTCCAGAGTCTGGTGATTCCCCCTGTGATTTCGATGCGGTCTGGTGGGTGTCAGATCTGATTTCTCCTGAGTTGTAGACTGAACCTTTTTAAAGACTCTTAGATGAGATCTCGCAGTGGGATCTCCCTTCACGGACATGATGATATCAATTGCTATTTAATGGGAAGTCTTTATGGTTATAACATGTGCGGAATGTTTTTCTTTTAGACTCAACCAAGAAGCTGAAAGATGTGCTGCAGGAGTTCCATGGAGATGGAGTGTTGGCGAAATATAACCCAGAGGAGGTAGTCTTTCTTTCCACAAGACACTGTTCTGGTAGTGATGTGGCATCATTAGCATTGCATGAACCATTGCAGAATTACTGTGAGGCTTCTTCGTAATGTAGAACACTACCATCACTTCAGACTTGCTACCAATTCTTGGTCATTTTGATATCAACAACATTCAACAATGTTATCAGTCTATATTCACCTCAAACCAATATCTTTGTACGTTTTGGCATTTGAAATGAAGAGGCACTACTTACTTTGGTTATAGAGGGGATGCTGAAAATGTCACACCAGCTTTTCAGGATATGAGTAACTGACTTTTTTAAAGTTTGATTTATTGAGATGCCCAATGTCTTTATTCAATGCTGCATAGAAGCAAGACATACTCAATCAGGTAATGTAATTCCTTGTTCTCCCAGGCATGATATGGTAATGATATGGTTATTAAATCTCCCCTCATGGGAATTATACCAACCAGGATCATGTTCTGTGTCTTGTTTCAGGAGATTGACTTTGAAGGCTTCAAGGTCTTCATGCAGACGTTTCTGGAGAGCGAGCTGGCGGAGGAGTTCTGTCAACACCTCTTCTTATCATTCAGTAACAAGGGACCAAAACCCAGCCCCTCTTYCATAGACAAGCCCAGAGTTACTGGTAAGACCCTGCACTTCAGCTATAACCTTCAGATGATGTCCCTAAGAGGCAAAGTAGCTTTTATATTGTCTGTGTGCGCTGTTACTGAATTTCTAAAGCTACTTTGCCCCTTAAGGACCACCGCACCTTCACTTCAGACACAAACAAAGCAACAGATCAAGAAGGCATAGAAACTATTACCTCAGCAGCAGACAAACAATCTTTCTAACATCAAATAAAAGCCTAAAGTTGTTTAGGTCTGCTTTAGTTTGTACTCCTACCACAAAGAGCAGTGTCACTGGGTGATACTGTTGTAATTGGTTCAGTATTGTTAACTCTGTCGTCAGACCACCCCAGATTGCCTTGTTGTCGTGGACTGTAGCTTACAGGCAAGTCATTGAGTGCAGCATTTGTAGCATCAGCTTGTACTTTTTCACAAAATGTCCAAACTGTACGTGTCCTGAGGTACTAACTACAATCTTCACAAACTAAAACTTTGCTGTCTAGTCAACATTTACTACCGTAATATTGGCAAAAACTACACCTATATATCATCTGCAATCAATTTCACAACATGAATTTCGATTTATTGGTAGACAGTTTGAAAGACAGTTTGAGGTTGACATTAGAGGCATAAGCTCAGCAATGATCATAACCGGCCTACATTTTAACCTTCTTCTCTGGCCTTCTTCTCTCTGCAGGCCTCAAGTTGATCAAAGGGAACTCGACCCCTCTGAAGGTGCCCCCTCTACCCAGGACTCTGCCCAGACCTCTAGGCATGGTTCAACTGAAGGACATCGTCTGCTACCTCTCACTGCTGGAGGGTGGCCGACCCGAGGACAAATTGGAGTGTGAGGACTAATTATTATTTTTCCTCTGAAAGGGGAATATACTGGAGCTCCTTTGGCTATAAAGCAGAATTGGGATTTACAGAAAAATAATATTATTTTGGGGTTTACCCATGAGAATAATGACATTTGTGTACCGTAAATACAAACACTCATAGCCAAACAAGTTAGAGCTTCATCCCAATACACTGCTATATATTTCCCATTACCTAAGCAGGAGCAGCAGGTTACCCTTTTCACTGTAGTCTACTTGAATCATTATGTTTACTGAAAGCCCTTATTAGCGTTGCCATGGTATCTCTTTATTCTACTTAAACTTTAGATGTGTACTTATTTATTTATGACATTATATTAGATAATTGAACATCAGACTTTTTATGTGTTCTTATAATTCTCATCCAACTGCTGAATAATTGAAGAGCAGAGCCGTTCATAAAAAATTAAGTGTTTTAATAATTTAGCAGGTCTGGCCCAGGGAGCACATCATTGGTTTAGCCTTGGATGCTACAGTATCTCTCCTTGTAGAGAATCCCACTCTACCCCACCTTCCGTCTAGCCTCGCTGATGTTTTGGGGTGCTAAACAGGGCCCTCTGCTGGTTCTTCTAAGAATGACTGGTTTCAATTTAAACTTACAGTGCATTCACTTTAGCTGCTATATCTGTAGGTCTACATACGTTGCGCAAAGTCAGGGAATGCATGGCAAAAAGAGAAACATCGAAAAGTGAGTATTGATCATCATCAGCAGCAAGCTAAATTCCCTAGGTTCTGTATGACTGAGGAAATATACCCTATGTCACTACAGTGGATTCAGTAAAAGTTACTGCAACTAGTACTAGTTCCGCTTTGAAGAGCAGGTGAGTACAACGACAGATAACAGTCTTTATACTGTAAGTTCATATGGTTAGACAACTTAGCTCTATGCTTTTTTTGAGTGACTCGACTGTATGCTATTCCTCCCRTCTCTCTACACACCATCACCTTCCTGTGGCCACGTTGGATTACCACCACAAACACCTTCCCAGCTCCAGCAGAGTTCCCAATCCTCCAGGCATCTACCTCACTTCCCCTTCCTCCTGACCGCACCACAGCAGGAAGCTGTCAATTAGCTCCTAATTAGTGTCTGACAAACAGCAGCTTGACGTCAACCCCATATGAAATGAACAACCCCCCTCTTCGAGTCCTTAGTGAACTCACCGGCTCACCCTCCTCAATCTAGCTGGGTTTGTCACGAGCCGCACCACTACTGATATTGGGGGAGGGGGTAGCGTCTTGCTGAGACTGGGCTAAAAACACTTTTCCACGTATTGGGAACAGCCATTAGTATGTAAATTACTTGGGGCAGAGGAGAGTGTTGTCATGATTATATTACTATAGAACTGGTGTGTGTGTGTGTGTATCTCTGTCAGTCACTCTTGTATTGGATAGCCAATCACTGTTCTGGTGAAGGAGCTGTCTGTTTCCATGGTGATGGTGTTGAGTGGTGGCTGGGGGCTAGTGGAGGAACCAATCAGACTTCAACACTGAGATGCTAAGAACACTTTTATGTGGGGAAACATTGCTTTGAATTGATGGGAGTGCAATAGCTGATTGTACCCTTAAAAACTAAAGGAAGTTTTAGTTCTTCAACATAGTAAAGTGTATCCATGAAACTAAATTGGTAGTAAAAATGTGTCTCAATGACATCTATTGCATCTCAAACACCAATTGATACTCATAAATGTTTGATCTCTTTCTTCACAGTTATGTTTCGTCTCTATGATACAGATGGGAATGGGTCTCTGGATAGTTCGGTAATCATTTTTCCCTCTTCATACGTATTCAAAAAAATGCCAAACAAATTGTTTGAACACAGCCTTACATGAAACATCATCTTTGTTATTTGCTAAAGCCTATACCAGAGCCATGTTTGGTTCTGTCCTATACACGCCATGTTATTTACTGTACTGAAAAATGATTGCTGCTGCAACCTGAACTCAAGGGTAGATTTAACATAGTAAATGGAAATCCGTGACACTCCAATTAGAATGATATGTTACGTATGGTACGTATTAATTTGTGGATGTATGTCATCCATTTTGCATGATATGTTACACATTTGCAAAACGTGTGATATGTTACGAATTCCAATTTGTTGTGGTTACCATTAGCTAGGTGGCTAACGCTAACTTTAGCTAGGCTAGGGTGACCAGATTTCTGAAATAAAAACCGGGGACATTTCCAGTTCGACAGTCAATATATCATTAAAATATCCAATGTTATTATCTATGAAATTAAAAAGGGGGACAATTCCGGTTTCATGTATTTAGTCTAACAGGCACACTGTGATAGAGAAAACAACTATATTACAGAAACACTACAGACAAGACAGAACTGTCCGATCTGAACAGCCATTCCTGGTCCTGGTAGTCTGGGTAGAATACGAGCAGAAGAAAACATGAGCAAAATTGAAAAAACAGACAATAGTATATGTGAAATACTTAACAACATAATAAAGAAATAAAATGATGATGAGATTGGTAACTACATAATATACTTATACCAACCTAATCTGTATATTTCTCAGAAGAAGGTATTTTCTTCAGGATTGCTCTGTCTTTGGCCAGCTTCTCCATGAACTCCTGGCGCAGGGGAGGTTGAAGTTTGTCTTCACAATAAGCATGGCCTTGATGGTAGGAACAGTGAACCTATTTCTTGCTGCTGTCCATATACCATTCATTTGGGAGAACACTCTCTCGACTGGTGCATTACTTCCAGGTAAGCACATGACAACAGACGCTAATCTAGCCAGGTTAGTGTGTGGGATGTCRTYCTCTTTGAAGTGGGTAACCACCGTGCTCCATCTCTGACTAAGCGKWGTCTCAGATGTTTTCCATTCTTCAAGCGATCCYCCCTTTAGGAACTCTTGCAGGCCAGTAACCTCGTCAAACAATGCATCCTCATTGATGGTCACATTGGGGCATTTTTCCTGCAGTGTGCCTGCTGCCTTCTGGATCTCTTCATGCTGAGGTTGCCTTTTTAACAGGAGACAATGTACATCTTTTAGGTTATCTGTGTGCTTTCCCCATGCTTGCAAGTAGTTCACAGCCGTAGTGAAGAACGATTGGGATGTTTTGAGAAAGCTCTCCTTAGACTTTGCTTAATTTTCCTCTAGCTCTCTCAGAAGTCCTCTGACCAAAACTGGAATGAAGTTCTCATCACATCTTGCAGTCAATTTTGCCTCAACGTTTCTCAGRATTGCAGCTGACTCCACAACACAGCGGTCCTGGCCTYCAAGCATCTTGAYCGTGTCACTGAATACRGTCARGTTTCCATGGRCAAAGGCCAGSCAAAGTTCAGTCAGTGGATCTTCGAACATTGTTCGCAGGACAACAGGGCATTTGTCTTCAGAAAKAAAARAGGATTTCAATGGCACRTACMTTTTCAGCACTCTKTCTAGAGCAGGGAGCATGGACAGCCAGCGAACATTGCTGTGTCCTAAAATGTTATGGTACTCCTGGCCAACAAACTCACAAAAGCTCTTCAGTCTTTCTACTCTGACGGTGAAAATATGAAAATATCTTTGTGAGCAGGTACTCAACATCAAGGGGAATCATATCCAAAGCTGTTCTGGCCGTGTTATGAATGATGTGGGCAGGACAACCTAAACCAATCACCTCCCGCAGCAGAGCATTTTTAACTTCCGGTATGGACATTGACCCTCCCCAGCCTATTCAGTCCTCCAAAGTTGGTATTTGTGTTGTYGGCAGAGAATGCCACGACTTTGTTTTCCAGGTAAAAAATTGGGATGACCACTAGGACCTCAACTGCAATTTCCTCTGCTGTTCCCCTTTCAATTCAACAAAACCAAGCAGTTTTGTTTCCACAGATGTGCTGCCATCATATATCTTACAATATCTGACTACTATTAGCAGCAGCTTTACATGTCCATGATTGGACGCATCAATGGACAGGGACACAAATTCAACCTGGTCTAGGTCCTGTGTTACCAAAGTAGTTGCCCATGGTGCTAACACGTTACTCACTATGGCTTCACATTTTGTCCTAGCACATGTAAACTTTGACTCATAAAGCTTCCGTGTCAGTTGTGCTGTGCAGTCCATAGATCTGTAACTATGATTGTGTCGCATAGTGTGGTATGCAAAGACACCCTCCTGCACAACTAAATCATATTCTTCTTGGGAAGGTTCTACCTTCTTGAAGAATGTGGTGACAGAGGGCATACCAACACAGGCAATCAGAGAGGCCTTATTCTTTTTCGTCTGTTGATGTTCTACCACTGCCGTTCTTCCCCCGCTGCCAATTGAAAGAGATGAATTACAAAGGGTGCAGTGAACCATTCTATCGTCTTGACCTGAGCGTATAAATGGAAATTCTCTCATCATGTTGTCATTAAAATGACATTTCCGTTTCTTGGAAACAGTCATTGTACCTCCTCTGTCTGCTCTTCTTCACTCTCCTTGTGTCACTCTTCTTACTCTCTTAAATTTTTCTTCTACTCCAATCTTTCTCCTCCTCTTTTCTTCACTCGTCTTCCTTATCTTTCTTCCTTTCCTTCTCTTTACCTTTCCACCTCACTCTTCTACACTCTCCTCGCTTCACTCTTTTTACTCCCTTCATTTTTCATTCTCACTCTCTTCTCCTTCCTCTCCAATCTTTAATAATAAATAGTACACTATTAGATCAAATACTTTGGTTAACAGATTCCCATTGCTTGCCTCATTTTTGTATTTTATCTTAAAAACATTGTTTGGAATAATACATTGGCAGGCTCTGTAACCATATCTTTACCTTTCCTCCTCTGTCTCCTTCACTCTTCTTCCTATCCAGTCTTCCTCCTCTCCTTCCTCTCCACTCTCTAACAGAAAACATTATGCTAATGTTGTCCATGAAAATTTCTAAATATATTTTCACAATACTTATTATAATGCAAACCATTAAAATTGTAATCAACAAATAAATATTCTAATAATTCATGGTGCATTATCTTAATTATCTTATCAAAATAGCCCGTCCACTGCATGTTTACATGTGAATCTTTTAAAACCTAGCTACCAGTAGTTACCTAACCTAACTAGCTAACTTAGTCTACATAGCTAACGTTAGCTAGCATAACCTATTTAAAACCGTATAGAGCAGATCATCTATCTATATAATAAAATGTGACATTATTACATCACTAGGTAGTATCTCAAACGATTGTAACTTACCTGGCTTGAAAAGATGTTTGTGGTGATGTTGTGGATTCATATGACACTTGCTAGTTTCTGGCTGAGTTTTCCACAGCAGTTTTCTCCAAAACTAGCGCTAGCAAGAAGAAGAAGAAGAGTGAATGAAGCTGCTATAGCGAGCAGGGGTTAAGGTTAGAGTTAAGGTTAGGGTTAAGAGTTAGGTTAAGGCTAGGGTTAGGGGAAGGGTTAGCTAACATGCTTGTAGTTGMAAAGTAGCTAAAAAGTAGCAAGTAACATTAGTTGTAAATTTGCTGATTAGCTAAAATGCTAAAGTTGTCTGTGATGAGATTCTAACACGCAATCCTTTTGGGTTGCTAGACGTTCGTGTTATAAGTCTACCCATCCAACCCGACCAACCACCCTGCTTTCGTTTTTGCCTTAAGTAACCTTCTGTCTTATGTAACTATACCAAACATAACATATCATACTAATTTGAGTGTCCCAGATTTATTTTACTATGTTACGTCTAGTCTATGAGACCACGCTGGGTACAATGGTACATGATAGCTACCTAATGTTCTATAAATACAATTCTGCAGTAGAGGACCTTCTGGAAATCTGAATTTTACCTTAATCTCATTGTAACCATGACACTGACATATGGAAATGTAGAATATCTTGTACAATATAATCTAGACTAACATTACACAAGCCCTCTAAAAAGCTTGGGCTTGTTACGGAGGAGCAGGCGGGTAAATGTCTCATGTTCATTGCTCTGGTCTGCATGTGATGACTCTCCACTAGACGATAATTGCCCTCCCGTAGGGCAACCATGTAATTATAGTCATCAAGCCTGTATCAGTTTTCAAGCTGCTTTTGCTGTGCATTGTACCACTCTCTTTTGGAGAGAGAAGATTGTACCAACTGACCATTACATGCTGTTCATCAGTCTAAAACCATCAATTGAAGAATGGCTATTGTACCATAGATATATTTTGACGCAAGATTTGTTTTCCACTTCTAGGAACTGGAGCACATCATCTCTCAAATGATGCATGTTGCTGAGTACTTGGAATGGGATGTGACAGAACTGAAGCCGGTAAAATACATATTTTTTCATAAACATTTAATATACTGCAGATCCATAGACATAAAGCTCTAGGGCCCCCTAGTTTCAGATATATGAATAACAAGAAAATACTTTTTTTATTTTTGTATAGCTTGAATGAGGGTGTCATATATAATCTGTGTTGACAGATCCCACTGTACTGTCTCTGATTGGTTGTGAGTAGATTCTGCAGGAGATGATGCAGGAGATTGACTATGACCATGACGGCACAGTGTCTCTGGAGGAGTGGATCCAGGGAGGCAGTACGACCATCCCCCTGCTGGTACTACTGGGACTAGAGACGGTGAGTAGTCAAGAAAGTGTTACCTAAACATCATCACTGTTCTTACTTTCAATGGCAGATTTTCTAGACCGGAGCCAAGCGATTCTCTATGTATGGCTCTGAAGTATTCAGTTCTGGTCCTGGATGCACTAGTGTTCGGGGGGGGGGGGGGAGTGCCCTGTGACAACAATTTTGGACCCCCTTGTGGCCCCCCTAAATGTGGAGTATGAAATATTTTTTACATAACAAATTTTTGCTATCGTTCTTTTTTTACATCCGTTATTAGACAGTTGCAACGATGATGATATTGAACATGGTCTTTTGCCTGCATGCCTGCAATGCAGTGAAGAAAACGATATGACAACAATAACGTCTAATGTAACTGGCCCTCTAACAGTACAACTGGCCCCAGCTTGGCCCCCAGTTGAAATGGTTTAGAACCGCCACTGCCTGGATGGCCAGAGTGTGTGCAGGATTTAGTTCAAGCTCAGTTACCTGGTAAACTGATTTAGTTCAAGCTCAGACTACCTGGCATGTGACTCCTTGCTCTCCCCAGTCCACCTGGCCATGCTGCTGCCCAGTTTCAACTGTTCTGCCTGCGGCTATGGAACCCTGACCTGTTCACCCGACGTGCTACCTGTCCCAGACCTGCTGTTTTCAACTCTCTAGAGACCGCAGGAGCGGTAGAGATACTCTTAATGATCGGCTATGAAAAGCCAACTGACATTTACTCCTGAGGTGCTGACTTGCTGCACCCTCGACAACTACTGTGATTATTATTATTTGACCATGCTGGTCATTTATCAACATTTGAACACTTTGGCCATGTTCTGTTATAATCTCCACCCTGCACAGCCAGAAGAGGACTGGCCACCCCTCATGCCTGGTTCCTCTCTAGGTTCTTCTAGGTTTTGGCCTTTCTAGGGAGTTTTTCCTAGCCACCGTGCTTCTACACCTGCATTGCTTGCTGTTTGGGGTTTTAGGCTGGGTTTCTGTACAGCACTTTGAGATATCAGCTGATGTAAGAAGGGCTATATAAATACATTTGATTGATGATTGATTTTATTTTATTTGAGTTACAGGGCCAATGCAGCCATTTTTATATCAATATCATATCTGGGAAACAATTAAGTACCTTACTGCAAAAGCTATTTCTCAAGCAAGAATTTTGCTAGGACTGTCTGGTAGTGGTCTGAAGGGAAACTGAAAACCAGCTGTTATTGGCAGGCAGGTTTGGAACTCTCTTTGTTATTGGTCTATTAACTTATTTACTGCCATTCATGCAAAAACTGCTGATTAGAAGATCCTGTGTAGATTGCATTTTCAACCAGCAACTGGGACGTTACACAAAATGGGTGCCTTTTGCATCCCTTTAATATTTTATGTAGGAATTGTGCACCAATATTGAATTTTAAAAGCATGTTATATTAAATGAAGTGCCTTTTAATATAAATCACATGAGGAATTCAATAAATCGTTTTTATATGAATTTCATTTCATTTTTTATATGAATAAAGGCTTGCTAAAGTGCCAAAATTCAGCATTTTCACATGTCCCTCCATCAACCCTGTGTCACTTCTATGAAGATTTTAATCTACTTAATCCAAAAATGTATCAAAGTATCATTATTGTAAAGCCCTAGTTATTTTTGTTGCTTTGACAAAGTAATCTCTGAAGATGATGATTTTTCTTTCATGTGATTAGTGATTCATTTACGTATGTCCCTCATTTTCAGGAGAAACCTGTTGCGTGAACTGAACTCTTGTTTCAATATGGTGAAACTACTCCTTTGAAAATATTTTTTTCTAAAGAAACATTGAACATCAAATAGTCAGATCATAGTGTACAAGCAGGTGAGCTGGTTCTACTCTTTTTGGCTATTTTCTGGTGTTTTGTGATAGAAAAAGGAGCTGGTCGGACATAACACATCAACCCAGGCTAGAAATCAAATCAAATKTTATTTGTCACATGCAGATGTTAATGYGAGTGTAGCGAAATGCTTATGCTTCTAGTTCTGACAATGCAGTAATAACCAACGAGTAATCTAACGTAACAATTTCACAACAACTACCTTATACACACAAGTGTAAAGGGATGAAGAATATGTACATAAAAATATATGAATGAGTGATGGTACAGAACGGCATAGGCAAGATGCAGTAGATGGTATAGAGTGCAGTATATACATATGAGATGAGTAATGTAGGGTATGTAAACATTATATTAAGTGGCATTGTTTAAAGTGGCTAGTGATAMATTTTTTACATCAATTTTTCCATTATTGAAGTGGCTGGAGTTGAGTCAGTATGTTGGCAGCAGCCACTCAATGTTAGTGATGGCTGTTTAACAGTCTGATGGCCTTGAGATGGAAGCTGTTTTTCAGTCTCTCGGTCCCTGCTTTGATGCACCTGTACTGACCTCGCCTTCTGGATGATAGCGGGGTGAACAGGCAGTGGCTCGGGTGGTTGTTGTCCTTGATGATCGTTATGGCCTTCCTGTGACATCGGGTTGTGTAGGTGTCCTGGAGGGCAGGTAGTTTGCCCCCGGAGATGCGTTGTGCAGACCTCACGGTTGTGGGCGGAGCAGTTGCCGTACCAGGCGGTGATACAGCCCGACAGGAGGCTCTCGATTGTGCATCTTGTGCATCTTTTTGGTGACAAGCCGAATTTCTTCAGCCTCCTGAGGTTGAAGAGGCGCTGCTGCGCCTTCTTCACCACGCTGTCTGTGTCGGTGGACCAATTCAGTTTGTCCGTGATGTGTACGCCGAGGAACTTAAAACTTTCTACCCTCTCCACTACTGTCCCGTCGATGTGGATAGGGGGGTGCTCCCTCTGCTGTTTCCTGAAGTCCACGATCATCTCCTTTGTTTTGTTGATGTTTAGTGTCTCAAAGCACTTCATTATGACGGAAGTGAGTGCTACGGGGCGGTAGTCGTTTAGCTCAGTTACCTTAGCTTTCTTGGGAACAGGAACAATGGTGGCCCTCTTGAAGCATGTGGGAACAGCAGACTGGGATAAAGATTGATTGAATATGTCCGTAAACACACCAGCCAGCTGGTCTGCGCATGCTCTGAGGACGCGGCTGGGGATGCCGTCTGGGCCTGTAGCCTTGCGAGGGTTAACACGTTTAAATGTTTTACTCACGTCGGCTGCAGTGAAGGAGAGTCCGCAGGTTTTGGTAGTGGGCCGTGTCAGTGGCACTGTATTGTCCTCAAAGCGAGCAAAGAAGTTGTTTAGTCTGTCTGGGAGCAAGACATCCTGGTCCGCGACGGGGCTGGCCAAACCGAGTCAAAGCCAGCTGTATTAGGCCAGCCTGATTCCTCATCCACCATAGTTGCTGGAACCGTGCTGGAAAGGACAATGTGGGAAAACAATATTTGAGCCAGCACAGCATGGTTGGGGTGGGCCCTATTGTGTGAATCAGGTACAAGGTCTGGACATTCCCACCACTGCCTAACTAGTCAATTGCTTCGTCAGATGGCACCACTGATGTCCTAGCTCTCTTTGTCCACTAGATGGAGTCATCTTTTCATTTTTTTGCTGCCTTTGATTTCAATGATCTTGAACAAGTCATCACTTATCACAGGCTAATGAGACAGTATCTTACAGTGACGTCAGACTGTCATTTTGCTGTGATTGACATAATAGATGACATGATTAATGACACAGGATTAAAGGGAAGAACCCAGGCAATCCTCCCCACTAAAGTTGATGGCTTTGGAGAACAGTTAAAAATTAGCTAAATCTTTCACATGGGCCACATTCAGTTGCCAAACGTTGTCGAACACTGCAGATCAAAATGCCACGAATAGAGCCGATGTGATTCCTTATTGTACATGTCAGAGAGGCATGTTTGTTTTACATGGCCTATTTATATCTGCCATATAACGAATAGCCCAACTATCAACCAGTCAATAATTAACCAATCAAACCAATCAATCATCTTTCCTTCAGAATGTGAAAGACGATGGGCAGCACGTGTGGAGACTGAAGCACTTCAACAAGCCGGCCTACTGTAACCTGTGTCTGAACATGCTTATAGGCCTGGGCAAGCAAGGGCTGTGCTGCTCATGTGAGTATGGTAACAGTAACAGTTGTTTCCTCATGTCTACTCTAATTTTTACCAATCATAAAAGGTTTATTCCATGCACTTTTTCATCATTAAGAAGGCATTTTTGTGATCCAAATCACCCTTCGAAAATGTGGATCTCCAACCTCAATTTAATGTTTGCTATTTTTACTTGTTTTTGTGATTTTTTTGTTGTTGTCAAAATGTGTGTTCCACCTCTCCCAGTCTGCAAGTACACTGTCCATGAGCGCTGTGTGGCCCGTGCTCCTCCGTCGTGCATCAAAACCTACGTGAAGAGCAAGAAAAACACAGAGGTGCGTCCAATTGGAGTGTTTACTAATCGGCACGCTCGGATCAGTGATGCTCCACGGAGCTTAGATCCAGGGCCCCTTCCTCACTAATGGAATAAACAAGTCATTCTGATATTAAGCATAGCTAATTACAATATTTAGTCTGGTTTAAATACATGCCCAATACACAAACAACATTGTTACATATTTCTTACTATTATGGATTTCTCACTTGTTTGCTGTTCTGCTTTTCTCCTCTGTTTCTCTCTGTTTCTCGCTCCACAGGTGATGCACCATTTCTGGGTGGAGGGAAACTGCCCGACCAAGTGTGACAAGTGTCACAAAACCATTAAGTGTTACCAGGGTCTGACTGGGCTTCACTGTGTGTGGTGCCAAATCACGGTACCCCTCCCCCCCGAGGAGAATCAGCCACCTCCTCATTATTTTCCACAGTTTCTTGCTGTTTATGATTTAGTTTTTGCACCTTTTATCCAAGGCCTCTCACTTTACCAATTTACACCAAGTAACAGTTATTTCCAGTATTCTGCTAATGGAAAATAAACCACAGTTAAAATGTGTTTTGATATCAGTCTTTTTAAAATAAACCCAATGTTAGGAGTTGTGTTTTTGTAAATTACACAACATGCTCTTGCTTTTTACTCAACAGCACTTGGTGTTTAGCTAAAAACAATTCTACATAGCTATAACTGAATTTTATATTTTATRGCCCCCATACATTTGAAAGGAACTGAACTCTAATATCAAATTACAAATGACAATCAAATGAAAGGTAACATTGAATAATATGTTATGATCTTGAATGTCACCCTAATACTAATATGGTTGTAATTGATTCCCCTCATCCAGCTTCATAATAAGTGTGCCTCCCATGTGAAACCTGAGTGTGACTGTGGACCACTGAAGGACCATGTCCTGCCCCCCAACACAATCTGTCCTGTCATACTGGTGAATTTAACTTTCAAAACGATACCATATTCTGCTTATATACAAATTTACCACAGAATAGCTTTATGAAAAGATATGTATATTTCCTCATACATAGATCACAGTTTCCCATATTTTTGATAACGTGTATTAGATTGTTTTCAAGATGCCCATTTCTACTGTCTGCACTTTGACCCCCAGGAAAGACAGTCTACGGTGAGGAAAGATTCCAGATCCAGCCAATCAGGAAGCAGAGGGAAGATGCAGAGAGCCAACTCAGTCACAGTGGATGGCCAAGGACTACAGGTGACAATCCAAACCTTTTTCTTTTTCTTCTATAGAAGCATCAGGATAACATTTTGTAGAATTTTGTGAAAAATGTGTACTTTAAATTGAAATTTCGAATCTAACCACAATTTAAACTTTGATGGGCGCAGGATAATATAAAATGACTCTGTTAGGATTAATATGAGATTAGTTTCTACTGGTGAACAAAACAAGAATCAGCTCCATCCAAATCCTCCCTAATATCTAACAGACAGACAACCGGTGACAATCAACCTGAACCATCTCCCCGCCACATCCATCTCTGCCTTCTCCGGCTAACCAGCATAATAATCAGGATTATTATTTATAATTAGAGGAAGTAATGGATCACTCCTGGCTGGACAGGGAGCTCATTAATCCACCGCTCGGCCTGCTGGGATAGCAGACACGGAGAGTTAAGAGCTTCATCTGTGTCAGGGAGCTGCACGGGCGCACTGTCACCGCCGCCCGCCACTGAGCGGCAGGAAGGCCAACTCGTAGGCTACAGCCTGCGATTAGGGCTTGTTTTGTTTATGCCTCGCCTCAGCCCTGGCTGCCTCCAGTGTGGTAGAGGCCTACTGCTTCTCTCTAGCCACTGCTCTACCAGAGGTAGCGATAGAGAGGCTTGTCTCTAAGGATAGCCCCCGTGTCACTCAAGACTCAAACTGCTTCTCCCAATCAGGAGATGGTGATGGTTATAACTTGAATTAGGAGGGGTATTGTTCAGTTGATTTCCTGGGATTTTGTTGGGTATTGTCTGTTGTTTCCCTGAGAAATGTTTGAACTTTTAATTGTCGATACCAGTAACTAGAATATATATATAAATATTTTTTATTCACAGTTTATAATAATGATTTTACGCTATACTTTAACGTGAGATCAGCCTACTACATTATAAGCAATTAGACTGAAATGGCTTTCTGTTTTGATATATTTTCCTATAGATCACAACAATAGAGGGAAGTCATCCTCTGCTAGTGTTTGTGAATCCAAAGAGTGGAGGGAAGCAAGGTGACAGGTAAGMACACTCTCTCCCCACACTCTACCTCTCTGTAAAAAAGGGATTCTCAGAACTGCTCTTCAATCAAAGAGCTGCGTAGCCCGGCTGCACACGGAGTGCTCAAGGCTTASTTAGTCAAATAGAAACACAATAACATTTACCTACGGACTCCTGCATGATTCAGCAGAGGTTGTTCAATGGCGCTGTCGTTGACTGTCACATCCCTGGTTGTCAGTGTATAGGTTAGACCTTCTTCTTTAACCCAGGGCCTAATTGGGTTATTACTGAACATATTCATTCTAATCCTTATTACTCCAGTCCTCATTTGTTTAAATGATGAGATCAAAATATGACTTGAGCCAGTTGATATAATGAAATGGAAATTAAAATGAATTAGTCTTTCTAATGACTTCTTCCTATAGCCCTCCCAGTTGCTGACAATGACACTGGGATAGGGCATTGGAGCTGTCAATCATACTGTAGCAAAACAGCATACAGACAATGTACAGGGGTTCAGTTGATCATATTTCAGTTAAGTGTTTGCATTTGGACTTTTCTTCAAAATCCAGATGTTCTGTGGTAGCTGTAAGGGGGAGATGTTTCATTAGGTTCTGTGGGTCAACTCAACACTGCATTGCTGTTGTCCACAATTTCATCCTCTTCTTTCTTCCTTTCCTTGTTTCTCTTTTTCCTCCTCTCTCCTCCTCTCCCCTCCTCTCCTCTCTCCTCTCCTCTCCTCTCCTCTCCTCTCCCTCTCTCTCCTCTCCTCTCCTCTCCTCTCCTCTCCTCTCCTCTCCTCTCCTCTCCTCTCTCCTCTTCCTCTCCTCTCCTCTCCTCTCCTCTCCTCTCCTCTCCTCTCCTCCAGGATCTACAGAAAATTCCAGTACCTCTTAAACCCTCGGCAGGTATACAACCTGGCCAAGAACGGACCCATGCCTGGGTAAGTTCTGCTCTAATCATCTCACATAGACTCTGCAACATCACCTAAAGTGCACAGAACACTCTACAGTCATGATTCAACTATCATTATTATCCCCAAGTTACATGTGGAATCAGAGTGGTGGATGAGCGACTGTTTACAAAGCMCTAATGTATTCCGCTGTTGCCCAGTCATAATATCCAACATCTCATGCAAGAGAGGCCTCTCAATTTGAGCCTCTCACTCAATCAGGATTCATATGCAGACGTGATTGAAAGGTGAGATCAGAGATCACAAGCAGTGAGACAACAACACTGTGCTTGAGTCTAGTATTGGTTACAGTGGGTGGGAATAGCGATATATTGTGAGTGATGCGAGGCATGCTGATGTGTGATCACGCATACCGCTGTAGGCTGCACAGGCATGGGTCTGGGGCTGTTGGACTATCCRTGTCTGTGATTAAGAAGATGAGCAGATCATTTCAATGCACAAGGTTCTGCCCCTTTTGTTCTAGACACATCACTTTCGGAGCATTCTAAAATGCAGGAACACATCGCTGCCGTGCTCTAATGTTGCTGGATTTTGATTARGTTTTGAAAGCAGAATGTAAATGGTTTGCGAAGAGGAAAAGTCCAATATAAACTTTTGTAGATGGTTTAGTTTGTGCTCATAATTACAGTGGCCCAGAGGGGCAAAATAATGGCTTTACTCCATAGATCTATCTTACACGGTCGTAAGATTTGAAATTGACCTTGTCGGCCATGTTGTGTCTTCGCTGTTGATTCTCTGTGTTTGGAGCTTTGTTGGCTGGGAAGGCCATGTTTATTGACGAGGCTCTTAGAGACGTGTTGCACTCAGAAGAAGCCCCTCTCTATCTTTAGCTGGGAACATTCCAGATGACCTTGCCCCGGCTGTAACCATGTTAATATTTGGTGAAGTGTATGTAATGCGGTTGGCATTAACAAGGTGACTGGTCACCGTGGCCACTAGCAGGCTGAGGCAGCCGCACACACTGCTGTCAATTAGCACTAGTGCTAACGCAATTAGCCCAAATTAAGTGTTTGTTTCTTGGTATTTAAATATCCCCAAAGTTGCCTTTCATGTTCGCGGCCGTCTGTTTTGCACCTAATACGGTTTGCAGTCCCAGTTGGAGAGTAATTGAGCGAATAATTTATCCGCCATATGAGGCTTGGAGGCTCCCTCATTCAGTTAGGGCTTTGTTATTGTGAAGGAACGGAAGAAGTTGGACTGAACATTGGCCATCTTGATCCGATTAGCCTCTGAACAGACTAGCTGGCTGAAGGAATAATTGTCAATGTGATCTGTGTTATTTTGTGAGATTATGGCGGCCTTTGCAGAGCCGCTCCAGTGCAGCAGAGTTACAATATAGATGTGAGATAAAATAGGGATAAGTATGGAGATAAAACACTTACAGTACCTTTGAATAAGGTAGCCTTGAGTTAAATTTACTATTGGACATAATAGTACATTCTTTCRGGGCAGAATGTCTAAAGGTTTGAATGACTTTATAGTAGATAAAGAAAATATGTTTCTCTCTGAAAGGGGATTATTTCATGCATTACRTGACTGGTATTGTGTATATGATTTTTTTGGTTGTGTTCAAGGTTGAATTTCTTCCGAGAGATTCCAGATTTCAGAGTGTTAGCTTGTGGTGGGGATGGGACAGTCGGTTGGATTCTGGATTTCATAGGTGAGTGTGCACTTCCACTGCCACACCAGTGYTACACCGGTGAACAGACTGGTGAACAAATCCTGGTATATACTAGTTAGTATACTAGTGGGATGAATGGAACTAGGCCTAAGTATGAATTTGGTCCTCACAATTTCATAATAAAAATTGTATTTACATTCTAAATATAACTTTTGCATTATAACAGTTTTCCCCTTTYCTTAACAYTTCATTGTGCTCTCTTCATAACCTTGTGCTGTACAGGGAAATCTTTTGTGCGTTTTGATTATTATAATGTTGTATTACTTTGGTGAAATAAACAGTGCTCTCGTTATTTTGCAAGAAATCATCAAATATACTTTTATGATTTGTATATAAATATTTTCATTATCGTCCAAGCCTGCGTATTCAAGGGAGGTAAAATAGGGTGATTATGTGAGTTCAAAATCGGCATATTAGTCGTCATTTGAGAAACAGCCTGCCTGAAGTCAATTTTTTCTTGAAGACATATTCCTGGTTCTGCCTTTAAAAATTGCCTCAATTTTTTATCAATCAAAACAAAGAGAAGTAATAACATGGACAGAATGAATGGTACAGTACTCCTGAAATAGCCTGTGAGACTGGACATTCACGTCGAGTCAAGGTCTATCTGTTGTTGCACAGATTTTAGATTTGAATGATGGTCAGATAACCGTGCTGCACTGACTGAGATTTCTTTTCTTTACTCAGAGACCTGGGCAAATCAAAGTTAAATCACATTTTTTTAAATACAGTATATTAAAGTGGATTCGTGTTCAGTTTTGTTGTTGTGGTCAGAATGTGGGGGTGTGGTCCTCTGTAGCTCAGTTGGTAGAACATGGAGCTTGCAACGCCACGATAGTAGGTTTGATTCCCAGGACCACCTGTACGTAAAATGCTTTATTTAACTAGGCAAGTCAGTTAAGAACAAATTCTTATTTACAATGACGGCCTACCCCGGCCAAACCCGGACGATGCTGGCCCAATTGTGCGCCGCCCTATTTGGACTCCCAATCACGGSCGGTTGTGATACAGCCTGGAATCGAACCAGGGTCTGTAGTGAGACTCTAGCACTGAGATGTGGTGCCTTAGACTGCTGCGCCACTCGGGAGCCCTGCATGACTGTAAGTTGCTCTGGATAAAAGTGTCTGCTAAATGGCATAGTAGTAATAATAAAGTATGATGTTTTTGTTGTACCTCTTGTGTAGATAAGGCCAACCTGGACAGGAACCCCCCTGTGTGTGTACTTCCCCTTGGAACAGGAAATGACCTGGCAAGGTGTCTGCGATGGGGAGGAGGTATGTTTAATAGCAATTTAATGACCCAAAGTGTGCAATTTTTTTWAAATGAATTATATTATTCCTCTTAAATGAAGGAAACATAAATGTGTGGCCTCTATTTTTTGTCCAATTACATGATTCATGATATTGAATTTAGATTTGACTATATTTTATTTTGCCTATGTTTTCATGTAGGAATAAATCAGTATAAGTAAATAGTTAGAATAGCTAAAATTCCAGAGAATAATGTTATATTAAAATACTTATGGCCTATACTATAATGTGTTTTAGCTTATGTTCTGGGGTATTATCTACAACATAAGCTATCCTATGTTGTTTGTGTATTAGGTTATGAGGGAGAGAGCATTCTGAACATCCTGAGGGACATAGAGAACAGCTCTGAGGTGATGTTGGACCGCTGGAAGATTGACGTCACACCCACGGACAAAGAAGAGAGGGGAGACCCTGTGCCTTACAGCATYGTCAACAACTATTTCTCTATTGGGGTGGTGAGTTACCTACACTAATATACAGAGCATTATAAAGGCATAGTTTAGCGGTTTGAAAAATGTGTTTCCTAATACTAGCAAATCTTGGCTGTGGCTGTTTTAACAAAACGAAAGTGTGGATTGCAGTCGCTCCATGTCCATAGACGGCTTTCAAGATAAGTAAACACATGTCTAAATATCTAAAACTTAGCCCTTTAAACAAGAAGAGTGGGTCAACAAACTGGACTAGTCAATAGGAGAGGGCCATGTTTGATCTAAGGCTCGCACCTAAAACAACAAGACTGACAACGTCATGCTTATCGTGGATCATCCATTTCAATCGAATAATCTATATAAAGTCCTCAATTGGATAACACTGTATACCGAATTTAAAGCAGCAACGTAATCATATGTTCTTCTGAGTAATCTTACTCATTTTGATCAAATGCTAGTTAATAAGCCTTTATTGAGATGTGCTTAAGCTTAAACCACCTCTGATTGAAGAATATGTAGTATTTTGTGCATCTGCGTGGTGTTACGCACCTTTAAACTCATCTACAGCAGAGTCAGGCCCATCTCTGTCCATCTTCAACATAATGACACTGATTACACCCTGCTCATGTGGGTCATTACTGATAAATGTCAGGGGAAATATGGTAATTGACATTTGCAGGTTGGGAGACGCTGGCATCTTGGTGTTGTGACATTCGAACATGACGGGGAAATGAGTGATGCATGTCCTTACAAATGTTAGTCAAATAAATGCCTTGGCTTTGTCCCGTATTGACGAAGGTAGGTCCACTTAACAGACGAAGGGGCTGTAAGCGTTGGAATCATTTCTCTCATAATTCCTCAATATTCGTCATGGCTTGAGGCAAAACATGTTTTCGGAATGTATGTACAGATATTGCAATACCCTTCTACCAAACAACAGTAGTAGCCTTAGCAGAAGTATTACTTTAAGCCATTGCAACCAATCGACTTCATTGTTATAACACTATTTTCATGGCCTTCTAACAGTGGGATTAATATCTAACGAACGTGTTGACAAATTGAGTTGTTTGCCCAGGATTAGGAAGATTCTGAGCTCTCGATGGAATTGAGTGTGATATATTTTGTGTCACATTTCACATCAAATTTTGCTTTCCGTTGGAAGAAAAACACTGAATACAATAAAGATTACAAAACAAGTCAAGCTAATAATTACCTCAGAGATTATGCAGATGAAGAAAGATTGTTTCTKTAATGACATTTCTGTAGAGTCAAACTCTGAGGATCCGTCGTAACCAAAAGGTTTCACTATGTCGAGCCACAGATAAGTGTAATCATAAGCATCTTATTCTTGGATTTCAAACATTTTATGTACAGCGTGCACATTTTTTTCATCTTAGAAATTCTAAGCATTGCATCACAGTTTGGCATTTATTGTCATTATTGCATTGGAGGCAGCTCTGCAGAATGGTTACTGGCTGGCACAGCCACAAAGTCATAAAATCTGATTTTAAACCTAACCTTAAATTAAGACCAAAAATATAATTTATGTTGGCCTGAATTTTTACAATATAGCCAATTTTGACTTTGCAGCTGGCCCATCTAGTGGAAATGGCTAATTTCTGCCTCCAGGGCAAGATTCATGACAATAAGCATCAACCTGCCATTGCATCAGTCATTGAAGGTGGCTAGGGCATTGCACAAACCGAAAGGCGTCTGTTTGAACTTGTACAAGCCCAGGGGTTGGTGAATGAATGGGTAAAAGTGTTGGATGGGGAGTATATTTCAAAACGTACCATTCCTGTCAAACTTCACAAAGTACTAGGATCACCTACAACTTCCTCTTCCATTTTTACAAGATTTACACCAAACTCAAGTCATAAAATCTTCCCAATAGACCATCATCCGACCACATCGTCAACTATTTTAGCACACCTCCTGTTTCCTATCCTTCCAATCTAGCCATTCCGTCCAGTTGAATGGAATTAATGGCGTCATCCCTTTATGAGGACGTTAAAGTGACGTGAAGTGTAATGATCTCAATCAGGGCTTAGTGTGCTGAGGGACAGACCTAATCACAGAGGAGGTCCTAAGATGATGCAGTCAGTTCGTCTAATGACCCAGGCTCGCATGTCAAAGTCATTACTCTCCCCGTGAAGGAGAGTCATCAGCTGCCTGAGCACCACTCATAATTGGACTAAACTTTGAGCTATGAGGGCATATTACATTACACACGTACTGTATTAATTTGGGTGCCAGAGTTTTACAATGGTAATTATTTGAAGGCGGCCCCAAGATGAGTGAGAGGGAGCGTGAGAGAGCGACTTCATTGTCCTACTGCTGTTTGGGGATTGAGGTTGAAGATGTTTGTATCATCAGCTCAGATGATCTACTGTTAATGTCCTCTTAATGTACATATGAACTTGCTCTACATTACATTGGCCCTAAGTGACAAAGTAGCTTTAGTGGAATGTAGTTGCAGTAGCAGTCCATCTAGTTACAGTTAGAGACTGACGGGAACTTCTACAGGAAGTATAGGAACTTCTACAGGCGCACCATTGAGAGCACTCTGTCGGGCTGTATCACCGCCTGGAACTGCACCGTCCSGGACTGCAGGGCTTTCCAGAGGGTGCTGGCATCTAGAGCACCTGGTGTCACAGGAAGGCCAAGAAGATCATCGAGGACCTCAGCCACCCGAGCCACGGCCTGTTCACCCCGCCACCATCTAGAAGGTGGAGACAGTACAAGTGCATCAAAGCTGGGACAGAGAAACAGCTTCTATCTCCAGGCCATCTGACTGTTAAATAGTCACTACTAGCTGGCCTCTGCCCAGTACCCTGTCTTGAACTTTAGTCACTGTTAATAGCCGGCTAACACGCGGTACTCAAGACTGCTGCCCTATGTACATAGTCAGTGAAAACTGGTCACTTTAATAATGTTTACATACTGTTTTATCTACTTCTTATGTATATACCATATTCTAGTCAAGGCTCATCCTATATAACTACTACTGTGCACACATTTTCCATTCATATACTGTCTAAAATGTCTGTACACACCAATGTCTATACACACCGGACTCTAACATTGCTCGTTCTAATATTTATATATTTCTTAATTCCTTTATTTGTATTTTTTGTATTAGCGTGTATTGTTTTGCACTGCTGGAGCTAGGAACATAAGTGTTTCGCTACACCAGCATTAACATCTGCAAAATATGTGTACGCGACCAATAAAATTTGCTTTGATTTGATTTAACATACTGTATACAGGGTTATAGTGTACCTTCTTCAATTTGGAGGTTACTTGAAGTGGATCCTCCCTGCTTTCTGAGCTACAGTATATTTTCAAACAACTCCTCCTTCCTTTCGCTCTCTCGTTTTCAGTTATTGTCGTGTTTGTAAGAAAATCAAGTTACAATCTTTCAGATATATCCATCATCTCACCTTTTCGGGCTCATGTTGAAGATAAATAGAGTCTGCGGGGATCTTGGAAATTCTTTGGTCTTTATTTAACAGCGTCTTGAAAAGACATCAAGAAAACGGCATTGATTTTTTGGGTTTCTCCTACATGTTGTACTGAGAGCTAGCAGGGGGTCCTCCCTGTGGCTGGTGTTTCAATAGAGCCACTCAACATGGAGCGGGTCAAAACAGATTGCTCAAGTGGGGGGATAGGAACAAACCCGAAAAGTTTCCTGAAGTTTTCCCCCCTTTTTGTGGTTGAAGACTATTCGTCAGTTGTTTTTACTTGGCAATCATCGTGACTCACAAAGACCATGGTAAATTCTAGTGAGGTTTCATCTTCAAATGGCCCAAGGGTAGTCTACTTTTTTGGTAGCATTTCATAGAACACACAGATTTTTCAACAAACAGGCACAGATTTACTTTCCTTAGATTCTCTTGATTAATAGAGTAGCTGTCAATCTCACAGTCTGTCATTCTCATCACACATGCCTGCACGCAAACACACACACACACACTCACACTCAACAATGCCAGTGAGTCTACCAATGTGGTGCACTTCTAGCCCCGGGTCAGAGAAAGAGAGAGAGAGAGCGAGTGAGAAAGAGAGAGCGAGAGAGAGTAAGAGAGAGAGAGAGAACAAGTTGGTTGCCACGGGAGCCGGCAGCATCCTGTACGTTGGGAGCTGTGATTACTAGCAATGTGTGTTTAATTAATTAGCCTGTGTGGAAAGACGGCGTGCTGTTCGTCAAGCTCTCTGTCAATACCCTCATCCCTGGCTCAAACCTCAACCACCGCCCGCCTTCCAGTTGGCCAGGAATTCAAAAACACCCTGGTTCTGTTTAGGCATATCAATATGCATCGGGCATATGTGTCGTTTTTTGGGTGCAATAGAAAGTTGGCTGAGATGCTTATCAGCAGAGGGGAAGAACTTGACTTTAATTGGTGTTAAAAACCCATCGTATTGATTTTAGTACCAACATCTTGCCTGTATTTTGCGATCTTTATATCTCATCAATTCATTAATTGAAATAACAATATCCCACAGAAATCTAAACTATTTCAGTTGTGTAGCTTATTTCAAAATGAAAATATTTATATAGGTTTATACCCCTAATATACAGTACCAGTCAAAAGTTTGGACACACCTACACATTCCAGGGTTTTTCTTTATTTTTACTATTTTCTACATTGTAGAATAATAGTGAAGACATCAAAACTATGAAATAACACATATGGAATCATGTAGCAACCAAATAAGTGAAAGAAATGGAATGAGTAGGTGTGTCCATTGGTGTCCATTGGCTAATAGGCCTTTTCCACTGTATAAATGAGTATCTAAGTAAAAGTCATTGCTGAATCCATGTTATTTTCTCTCCCTTATTTAGGATGCTTCCATTGCACATCGGTTCCACATGATGAGGGAGAGACACCCTGAACGCTTTAACAGCAGGTATGTGTTGTTGGGTTTTAACCAACACTTCACCAACACCGCATGTTAACTCCTCCCCCCCTGTTGACTGTCAGCACCTGTGAAGCTGCCACTTCTAACTGGTATATGGTTAGCACTGGTATTTCCTCCCTCTCTCTCTCCTCATACTTTAGCCCATATCTTACTGAATTTATTTTGTTTACAACAAATATATGTATGAGTCAAGAGGATTTTGCATTGGTGGGACTTTTAGATTGTTTGATTGGTCAATGTATACAGTGGGTTCTGTCAAAGTATATAGTTCAGGGCCTCCCGGGTGGCGCAGTGGTCTAAGGCTGTGCCACCAGAGACTCTGGGTTCGAGCCCAGGTTCTGTCGCAGCCGGCCRCGACCGAGAGGTCCATGGGGCGACACACAATTGGCCTAGTGTCGTCCGGGTTAAGGAGGGTTTGGCCGGTAGGGTTATCCTTGTCTCATCACGCACTAGCGACTCCTGTGGCGGGCCGGGCGCAGTGCACACTGACCAGGTCGCTAGGTGTACGGTGTTTCCTCCGACACATTGGTGCGGCTGGCTTCCGGGTTGGATGCGCGCTGTGTTAAGAAGCAGTGTGSCTTGGTTGGGTTGTGTTTCGGAGGACGCATGGCTCTCGACCTTTATCTCTCCCGAGCCCGTACGGGAGTTGTAGCGATGAGACAAGACAGTAACTACTAACAATTGGATACCATGAAATTGGGGAGAGAAAGTATAATAATAATAATAAAAAGTATATAGTTCAAACATGGTTGGTTCTGAAGTTGATCATTCATTTAGCAATATGGGAAAAAAGTGGCATTCAAAACCTCTGGTAGTGTGACATCTATGAACAGAAATACTCACCAAGTCAGAAAGCTCTAAAAACATGGCCGGAACCCTCATTGCAATAGACTCTTCTTCTTCTTTTTTCAGTAGTCACTTGATACAGTAAATGGACTTGCCTCATATTTAGCATCTGTGATTACCTTAAATAGATGTGTTCACCTTTGGAGATGAACAAATGTGGCATCTATGTTCCCATCAATATTTAACACGACCAATACGTCTCCACTAGCAGTAGGGAGTAATGGCGTGGGTAATTGAATTTGCTTGGGTAGTTTGACATCATGCGTCTGCCGGAGTGATGACACACAGTCTCCTAATAATCCCATTTGTACTCATTTATCATGTTTACTCTGACTTTAGTTCAACATTCAGCAAACTATTATCCAAAGGTTTGTTTAGGCTACGTGATCTGCAAGGGTTGCTGCAGTGCAAAGAGATATATGGGAGAGAACTCAAATTTTCCTTACATTGCAGTTTGTGTTTTTTCTGAACAGTATGTGTGTTTTAGGCATATTCCAATGCTACTGTTGCCATACATTGAAGGTACAGGTTTAGCCACAATGTATATTTTTGAATTGGGTTACATCTCAATTCACAAACTGTTCAGTAACACGATATGTCTGTACATATTAATACACAGGACAAAAAAAAATGTATACAAAGACATCAAAGATATTGTTTTATACCATTTTAAGCCCATGTGAAAAATGATTGAGATATTTAAAGAAAATTGTACCATCTGTTATTTGAATTCAATGAATAATTTACAGGAGGGAATGGGTTTAGGATCTCTCTATTACACACTATCCTTGCCAATTGAATAATGCATGATTATAGTTTTTCAAGGTAGCGTATATTTTGTTGGATTTGTCCAAGGGGCTCATGTCCATTGCAAGTAGAATGCAACTTATCATGGAGCCATTTCCTTCCGAGTGTATGAACAGTGTTCAATGGCGGGTGTAAGGCAGAGAACACTGTCTGTACGGGATAGAACATTTAGGCCTGTGTAAAGCCAACCCCAAGACACATTAAAAGTTTACAGCAGTCCCGACTCAAAAACACAGCCTGACACACATTCCCACATGTCACAGTTGAACTGCACATAAATGTAGGACTCTTCCAAATCAGATATATTCACCATCTCTCAGTTACTGTATTAGAGTCTTTCAGCAGCCGTCCAATGAGTGGAAGAAGCATTCCCCACTCACTTCCTCCCTTCTTCCCCCATCGAAATCACAACCGACTCTGCACTACTTTCTTCATTTCTTTCTCTCAGTCTTTCTCTCTTTCTTCAGAGCATGTCATTTACATTTGTCATCAGGTTGACCTTAAAGAAGACATACATATTTGATCAGGTTTAATTAGCAACAAAATAATGGCATATTGTGTTTTAAATTATGAAACGAGGGGATTTGGTTGATGAATGTAATGAATGCTGGGGCCGGGCCGGGGGTGACTCCCACTCTGTATTGGCACCTCTGGGCGGTTATGAGGGAGAATGTGTGAAGATTTGACACGTCGGCAGATAGATTCATTTACTGACTGCAGCCTGACCAAGAGGTGATAATGAGGTCGAGGATTAAAAGTAAGACAATCAGTCGACCCGTGACGACGCCACACACTACCTCCCTCTGCCTAGTTAAAATATACTGCTCCTTTTTCTATCTCTCTTTGTTACTGATCTCCCATGTAATTACACACTAATCTCTGCCTCAGAAAGAGAGAGAGAAACTAAGGGAGGGGGGGGGAAAGAGAGAGAGATGGAAAGAAAGAAAAATACATGATTATAGCGAGATAGATTCTGTCGTCGTCTTTGCCATTGTACCCTCAAAAGCAGTTACACTTTCAGCCATTTTCAATAATCTGTTAGCAACAGTTCAATGGCCACCGACACGGGTCTGTGTTCTAAGCCTGAGGTATTGTATATGATGTATGGCAGTCTATTACTATTACTACTACTGTCTTTAAGCACGGGTTCTATTACCACTCTCCCTTATGTAGCCTGTGGCTGTTCTGTTGAACCACTCCGGCGTTAACCTTTCCTGGAGGCACAGGGAAGCCCAGGCATGGAGCGCTCTTTAGCATAATGAGTGTGTTCATCAAAGCCTGCCGTGTGCGCAGGGCCCACTGGATCCACTCGCACACTGCCACACACACTCCCATTCTGCTTCCCCGCAGGGCCCCTGTGGACCCGGTTAAGGGCCGCCCTCGGACCTCATTTGAGGATGAAATCGTTTGTCTGACCAGGATGTCATCTATAATTAATGGCCACTTGTGAGTGTAATTTAGAGAGATCTCACCTGTGGCCCTGTCCCCAGCCCAGCGTGAATGTACACACAGTCACACACATGCGCATACGCAGGCAAGTGAGCGCATACATATACTGTACACACAAAGATAAAGAAACGCACACACTCACTAATGCATGGACATACACACACACACAGCCRTATCCTATATAAACATAGTTTCACACTTGTCTGGACCTCAGAAGTGAGCCACCAGTCTTCTTCAGTAAATTCCATAAACTCTAATTCAAACTGGTTGGTATGTAATATTTCATATGATACTTCTAAACAGGCTTAGAAAGAAAAGGTGTAGAACCCTTTTGGGTTCCAGATATCACCTTTTGGGGTTCCATGTCGAACCGTTTCCACAGAGGGTGATACATGGAACCAAAAAGGGTTCTACCTAGAACCATAAAGGGTTCTCCTATAGGGACATCCGTAGAACCCTTTTGTTCTAAAATTGTAGATGAAAGCCCTATAGTAGTCTCAATGCCCTCTGACTTCTCACATTGTAGCAGCAGCTCTTACTGTCCAAGACCCCAACCACATATTGACTCCCCATCACTCCTACAAAAGTCTCCTAGTCCCTGTTGTGTCCCCCATCCTCTGTCGAGCCCCCATAGCCCCTGCAGAGCCACCAGCTGGCTACACGGTTCCCTTCTCACACCTTCCCACCAGCAGTATGTTCACGTCTAGGGTGAGAGATAACAGWCAGAAAATAATGTACATTAAATAAATAGATCGTTTTTAGATTTTATGTGTCTGATTATTGTAGTCCCTATATTATAACAATTGATAGGACCATATCCCTTACAAGCCATTCTGTTACTTCAGTATATTTATTGTGATGAATCTAGGATGATTTGTATTTCAATATTGGATTAAAAAAAACAAGACCCCTCTTTATAAACTCAGCAAAAAAAGAAACATCCCTTTTTCAAGACTGTCTTTCAAAGATAATTTCGTAAAAATCCAAATAACYTCATAGATCTTCATTGTAAAGGGTTTAAACACTGTTTCCCATGCTTGTTCAATGACCCATAAACAATTAATGAACATGCACCTGTGGAACGGTCGTTAAGACACTAACAGCTTACAGACGGTAGGCAATTAAGGTCACAGTTATGAAAACTTAGGACACTAAAGAGGCCTTTCTACTGACTCTGAAAAACACCAAAAGAAAGATGCCCAGGGTCCCTGCTCATCTGCGTGAACGTGCCTTAGGCATGCTGCAAGGAGGCACGAGGACTGCAGATGTGGCCAGGGCAATAATTTGCAATGTCCGTACTATTAGACGCTTAAGACAGCTGATCGTCCTTGCAGTGGCAGACCACATATGACAACACCTGCACAGGATCGGTACATCCGAACATCACACCTGCGGGACAGGTGCAGGATGGCAACAACAACTGCCCGAGTTACACCAGGATTGCACAATCCCTCCATCAGTGCTCAGACTGTCCGCAATAGGCTGAGAGAGGCTGGACTGAGGGCTTGTAGGCCTGTTGTAAGGCAGGTCCTCACCAGACATCACCGGCAACAACGTCGCCTATGGGCACAAACCCACCGTTGCTGGACCAGACAGGACTGGAAAAAAGTGCTTTTCACTGACGAGTCACGGTTTTGTCTCACCAGGGGTGATGGTCGGATTCGTGGTTATCGACGAAGGAATGAGCGTTACACCGAGGCCTGTACTCTGGAGCGGGATCGTCATGGTCTGTAGTGGTGTGTCACAGCATCATCGGACTGAGCTTGTTGTCATTGCAGGCAATCTCAATGCTGTGCGTTACAGGGAAGACCTCATCCTCCCTCATGTGGTACCCTTCCTGCAGACTCATCCTGACATGACCCTCCAGCATGACAATGCCACCAGCCATACTGCTCGTTCTGTGCGTGATTTCCTGCAAGACAGGAATGTCAGTGTTCTGCCATGGCCAGCGAAGAGCCCGTATCTCAATCCCATTGAGCACGTCTGGGACCTGTTGGATCGGAGGGTGAGGGCTAGGGCCATTCCCCCCAGAAATGTCCGGGAACTTGCAGGTGCCTTGATGGAAGAGTGGGGTAACATCTCACAGCAAGTCACTGGCAAATATGGTGCAGTCCATGAGGAAAAGATGCACTGCAGTACTTAATGCAGCTGGTGGCCACACCAGATACTGACTGTTGCTTTTGATTTTGACCCCCCTTTTGTTCGGGGACATGTTATTCAATTTCTGTCTGTGGAACTTGTTCAGTTTATGTCTCAGTGTTGAATCTTCTTATGTTCATACAAATATTTACACATGTTAAGTTTGCTGAAAATAAACGCAGTTGACAGTGAGAGGACGTTTCTTTTTTTGCTGAGTTTAGTATGAGCTGAGCTTTGTAACAGAAAAGTTCCAATGACAAGGACACTTTTTTATAAACACAGATAAAATGATTAGAGCTATCCCAGCAAACCGGGAACATTCCCAGAACATTAGCTAAGATTCCCATTAAGTTCTAGTTAGGGTTTTATTAACATTATGATGATAACATCCCCAAAACATTAAWATAATGTTTTTGATAACATTTCATTAAATTGATTAAATTAAATGCTGTGTGTCTATATCACTTTGTAGTTGGCCTACAATACAATCTTCAAATGCAAATTGCCATTAAATCTATAGGGAAACATAATTGGGTTGTATTCCAATCTGCTTTCTTATGCTTCAAGAAACTAGAAATATGTATGCTGAGAATGTTGTGATAATATTAGGTAAAACTTTAATATAACATTTTCTAAATGTTCTTGAAATGTTCTGAGGGCTTCCAAGACAATGTTAATCTGGAGGCGAAAGAAACTCACAGCTGTTTAGGCGAGGTGCTGGCTAGCGGAGTAGAACACTTGAAAAAGATAAGGAGAGCCGCACACTCTAGGAGTTCAGATGCAAAAATGTAATAACCAATGTTTCGAAAGACAAGCTGTCTTCATCAGGGTACCTCCAAGACAAGGTAAAATATATCTTGTGTGAACATCAATGGAATAGTATGCTAAACCTAAAACAAATAAAAAATTATAAAAACAGACTCATTTGGAAATTGTGGAACAGTGTGCAACATTGTGGTTATGTTCTGTGCAGCCTTTTAAGTACAGTATGTGAGAATCACAAGAATATTCTTGCAACATCCCAGACAACTCCCATAACGTAATTAAATGTTCTGGGAAACTTTTTWWAAAATTGACCAGGTGTTTTGTCAACATTCTTAAAACATTAAGGGAATGTCGTGTGCAACCTAACTTAAACATTGTATGAACGTCATCACAACTGATCATATCTTGTACCCACACTGTTCCCATAACCTAATTAAATGTTCTGGGAACCTTTAAAGAACTCACACACTGTTCTGTCAACATTCTTGCAACATCAAAGGAATGTTTTGTGCACCCTGATACAAACATTATCTGAATGTCAGCACAACTGGACAGTTTTAATGTTTTGGGAACCTTGTCATATATCCACAATGTTCCCACAATCTAATGAAACATTCCGGGAACCTTTAAAGAACAGACTAAATGTGTTCTGGGAACGATCTTGCAACATCAGGCGAATGTTTTATACAAACATTGTATAATCATTAGCAAGACTGAACAGTTTTTGTGTTATGAGAACAATTTTGGTYTGCTGGGATGATACTGATATTATAAATACACCCAGGGATCATTTTCTTGTAGTTCAAAAAAAAACATTCATTGTGCTGTTTTATTTGGAATATCTCTTTAAGAAAGGCGAGACAACACAACACAGGCCATTTTTCAAGCTGCCAGTCAGAGTTGTAGCACTCGGGGCGGTGTCATGTTAAACAAAACAGTGCATTGATGCAATGCACAAAGAGTTGGTTATGTCAATGTGATATTTATCACCTCTGATCAAAAATAAATTAGTGTGAAAATAAGGTCATAGATCACGGGGGCTTAGATTAAGTGTCAGAGGGGAAAATCAATGGCTCTGTGCCTCATGCTAACAGTGGACAGTAGAAAGAGCATTAAAGAGTATTACAAGGTGCTGTGGCCTGGGGATAGCCTAGCCATGCTACACTGAAGCCTGTTTGCCTTTGACACTTTTTAATACAGTGACAAGACAGGGGTTTATAAAGTAGATGAGTTGATTGATGAGGAGAGAACAGGGGCATAATACTGTGTTAAGTCTGCGCAGGGAGCTGCTTGCTTCAGTGGTTGGTGAAACCTGAGACAGTGTTGTCTTTGACATTGCAGTTGTAGCTACAAATTGTCTCTCGTGCACTCAGTGGTGGAAAAAGTACCTTTCTTTGTTTATCTGATCTTCAAAATGAACTTACATTTGCGATATATTATAAGTTATGATATTATGGACACACTCTGGTTAATGAAACCCCTTTATATTCACTTTTATTGCAAAGTCAAACCTCTTGACCCACAGTAAAAGTATCAACCTGTTCAGACGATCATTTTCAGTTGATTCTCCATTGATCCTCAATGGCCAGGGAGCTTCTCCCTGTTCTAGCTGTGTTTCAGATCATGGTGCTGAGCGCCAGTCTATCAGCACATAAAGGATGGGAATCCGATGGGGCCAGTGGGATGCTCCTAATTATCTAATGAGCAGGGAGATAAGGCCGTGATTTGTTGCCATGGCTCTCTTGTTAGGTTAAGTGGAGGGAATCGACAGGACAGTCAGATGTCGACTCTATCAATTCCATTTATTCCCATGTTTAACTACTACACAAAGTTGTAGACGCCAAAGTGCTGCGTTTTGGTTTTGGTTATATTGTACTGTAAAGAAGTCAATGTGTAGTAGTATATGTTGATTTTGACTTTATCTATTCCCTTGTTTAGCTACATTCAGTAGACTTGAGGAYGACAAAGTGCTGCGTTTTGGTTTTGGTTACAGTAAAATATAACCTTGATATTGTACTGTAAGAGTGAATTTGCTGTATAAACCACTGTATGTTTTACAAGTGTTTTAGACATCCTATGTTAAGTGGAGGGAACAAACAGGACATTCAGATATCAGCTATCTATTCCCATTTTTAACTACTACAAAGTCGACTTGAGACTGTCTAGAAAGTGCTGTGTTTGGTTTTGGTTATATTGAACTGTATGTGCTGTGTGTACTGTATGTTATGTGTTTTAGACATGCTGTATTAAGCCTATTACTGTGATGATATGGGGTGCACTGTACAAAAATGTAGTGTATGTCAGAGGAGAATAATAGCCTCTTGAGTTTGTCTCTCATGTAAACAGAGAGAAACTTTCCGCCTGGCAACCAAATAATACAGCTGCTTGGAGACCTGGGTAGTTCCCCTGTGTCTTAAAGGTCGCAGTGCTTCAGATGTGCGAGAGCCTCTTGAAAAGAACAAAAACAAACCAAGAAAAATTATTAGTCCAACAGCTCACTGCAGGTGTAAAGACTGCACATCGTTTAGTTTCAGTCACACCACAAGTTGCTTTGTTTTTGAATAGACTCGTGAATAGGCCACCGCATTTGTTTGCTTGCAAATTATGCTCACGTCTGTATTTGTGTTTTGTCTACGACAGGAGTGTGTTTTCATTCTCGGCTGCCATAGACAAGTTTCTCAAGAGAAGGAACCAGACCTGGATTCAAATAGTATTTGAAATAGCCTACATTGCGCATTTGCTTTAGCCTGCTTTAGCCTAGGTCGGGAGGGGGAGGAGGGTGGGGTTTGTGCACTTTTGGGACTTTTCTATTAGTACATTTCAACAGGCAAGTTCAATCAAGCACAATTTTAGTATTTTAAATGATTTCAAATAATATTTGAACCTAGGTCTGCTAAGCACACATATTTATGGTGAGGTTTGCACATGGAGCCCAGGGCAGCTGTTGGAAGTCATGTTTGAGAGATGCTAGATGTGTTATTGTGTAGTAGGCCCTCTCAGCATGCCCCATGTCTCCCTCCACTGTCTCTCTCTTTCGCTCTCTCTTTTGCTCTCCCTTTCTCTCCTTTACTCCTCTCTTCCCGCACCTATTGACCATCTTGCACATTATAAATCAACATCGAGCCGGGCTATCCTGCAAGTGGCTAATGAAAGCTAATTTATAAAGCGGCTAAATGGTCCTGACAAAACTCCTAATGAGGAAATCAATAATTTAGTGATTGTTACTCTGCTTACACTAATACATCCCGCTAGTAAGGCTTTGATTCCAGCGAAAAGAAGGCCATTTTTTATTGCATTCAGTTCTGCATGTCAGCACTGTTGTAAGGTTGTTTTTCTCTCTCTCGCAAAATCCCCCATGATGATAAATCATCTGTTGGAGTCTCTGGCTAAATTAACCAATGGCTGTGAGGTGTGCTTTCAAAGAAATCTCTAAAGAAAGTCAAGCATTTAGCTGTAAAGAGACATTGGTGCTCATAAACTTTCTCGATATGGATTCGATGTGATGCTATGAATGTTAGAGCAGCATTCAGTCCACCATCAAATTAAATCAGATGTTATTGGTCACATACCACATACATGGTTAGTAGATGTAGATGCGAGTGTAGCGAAATGCTTGTGCTTCTAGTTCCGACAGTGAAGCAATATCTAACAAGTAATATCTAACAATTCCACAACAACTACCTAATGGAATAAGGAATGGAATGGAATGAGAATATATAAAGGTGAAGTCGGAAGTTTACATACACCTTAGCCAAATACATTTAAACTCAGTTTTTCACAATTCCTATTTAATCCTAGTAAAAATCCTCTGTCTTAGTTCTGTTAGGATCACCACTTTATTTTAAGAATGTGAAATGTCAGAATAATAGTAGAGAGAATTATTTATTTCAGCTTTTATTTCTTTCATCACATTCCCAGTGGGTCAAAAGTTTACATACACTCAATTAGTATTTGGTAGCATTGCCTTTAAATTGTTTAACTTGGGTCAAACATTTCGGGTAGCCTTCCACAAGCTTCCCACAAAAATGTGGGTGAATTTTGGCCCATTCCTCCTGACAGAGCTGGTGTAACTGAGTCAGGTTTGTAGGCCTCCTTGCTCGCACACACTTTTTCAGTTCTGCCCACACATTTTCTATAGGATTGAGGTCAGAACTTTGTGATGGCCACTCCGATACCTTGACTTTGTTGTACTTAAGCCATTTTGACACAACTTTGGAAGTATACTTGGGGTCATTGTCCATTTGGAAGACCCATTTGCGACCAAGCTTAAACTTCCTGACTGATGTTTTGAGATGTTGCTTCAATATATTCACATAATTTTCCTGCCTCATGATGCCATCTTTTTTGTGAAGTGCACCAGTCCCTCCTGCAGCAAAGCACCCCCACAACATGATGCTGCCACCACCGTGCTTCATGGTTGGGATGGTGTTCTTCTTCTCGTTTTACTGTGGATATAGATACTTTTGTACCTGTTTCCTCCAGCATCTTCACAAGGTCCTTTGCTGTTGTTCTGGGATTGATTTGCACTTTTCGCACCAAAGTACGTTCATCTCTAGGAGACAGAACGCGTCTCCTTCCTGAGCGGTATGGCGGCTGCGTGGTCCCATGGTGTTTATACTTGCATACTAGTGTTTGTACAGATGAACATGGTACCTTCAGGCGTTTGGAAATTGCTCCCAAGGTTGAACCAGACTTGTGGAGGTCTAAAAAAAAATAAAAAAATCTGAGGTCTTGGCTGATTTTTTTTCATTTTCCCATGATGTCAAGCAAAGAGGCACTGAGTTTGAAGGTAGGCCTTGAGATATGTCCACAGGTACACCTCCAATTGACTCAAATGATGTCAATTTGCCTATCACAAGCTTCTAAAGCCATGACATAATTTTCTGGAATTGTCCTAGCTGTTTAAAGGCACAGTCAACTTAGTGTATGTAAACTTCTGACCCACTGGAATTGTGATACATTGAATTATAAGTGAAGTGATCTGTCTGTAAACAATTGTTGGAAAAATGACTTGTGTCATGCACAAAGTAGATGTCCTAACCGACTTGCCAAAACTATAGTTTGTTAACAAGAAATTTGTGGAGTGGTTGAAAAACGAGTTTTAATGACTCCTACCTAAGTGTATGTAAACTTCCGACTTCAACTGTAAATATATGAATGAGCAATGACAAAGCGACATAGGCTAAGATGCAATAGATAGTATTGAATACAGTATATACATTTGAGATGAGTAATGCAAGATATGTAAACATTATTAAAGTGGCATTATTAAATTGACTAGTATTCCATTTATTAAAGTGGCCAATGATTTCAAGTCTGTATGTAGGCAGCAGCCTCTCTGTGCTAGTGATGGCTGTTTAACAGTCTGATGGCCTTGAGATAGAAGCTGTTTTTCAGTCTCTCGGTCCCAGCTTTGATGCACTTGTACTGACCTCGCCTTCTGGATGATAGCGGGGTGAACAGGCAGTGGCTCGGGTGGTTGTTGTCGTTGATGATCTTTTTGGCTTTCCTGTGACATCGGGTGCTGTAGGTGTCCTGGAGGGCAGGTATTTTGCCCCCGGTGATGCGTTGTGCAGACCACACAACCCTCTGGAGAGCATTGCGGTTGTGGATGGTGCAGTTGCCGTACAAGACGGTGATACAGCCCGACAGGATGCTCTCAATTGTGCATCTGTAAAAATAGTTTTTTGGTGACAAGACAAATTTCTTCAGCCTCCTGAGTTTGATTAATGCCTCATTAAATTCACTTATTAAACTGAACTCCAATGTGTACTACATGTACAGTACAGAATCTACAAAGAGTAGCTAATATTCCTCATTCAAAGACTGCTCCATCTGTTTTTGCCAGGCGAAGGAGGTTTGAACATCTTTCTTAACACATGTTGATAGATATCTTCTTTCCCCACTTAATTCTTGCTCAAAGGGGGATGAGCTGTGAGTTATTATGAATTTTTCAAGGCTCACTAACTCTATGGGCAGAGTGCAATAAGTTGAGACAAGTAATCTTTGCTGGCCAAACTGTGGCTACCAGAGCGTTTAGTAATATTGATTCACCTTGTAGGCGTTTTAAGCCTGGAGAGTCTATAAGAAATCCTGTCTTCATAGAGATTTTTGTTCTCTGTTCTGTATGATCATTTCCCTTTGGGTATTAGGCCTACAGTTATCCATTCTCACTCAGCGGTCCACGTGGATTATTTCAGAGTTTCTATTTCATTTGTTTTACAGCTTGCTCTGTCTTAAGATGTAGCCTACATTCTGCATCAATCTTCRGATTAACGTCTGGGACTGTATTCATAAAGCATCTCAGAGTAGGAGAGTTGGTCTAGGATCAGTTTGACCTTTTAGATTGTAATGAATGGACAGTGGGGACCAGATCCTAGATCTGCACTCCTACTCTGAGACGCTTAATAAATACAAGCCGGCTCAGTAAAGTAAAAGCATACAGGCTCTATACAGAGTATCACGCTGTTATAAAGACAGATGGTGACTCTAACTAGCAGGGTCATTGATCATCAGGCTTAGCACTGGGATCATGTGTCCCTAGGAACCAGGGGAGCAGCACCCCAGTCCTCAGTTAATTGAAGGGCCAGTTAGATTACCCTCTCTCACCCCTTGCTGTGTTTTAATGCAAGGTATCCACCCCACATACTCTAGTGGTTAATCGGCTTTACGTTAGTCTTTGGGCTTCTACGTGTGTGAGGCATTATGATTAATGAATGACGTATGTTTTTGGAGATTGGATTTTGTGAATATGTTTTAAATCCAATATCAAATGTATTTTAAATTCTCAAACAATAGTGGATGGTATTCACTGTAGCGGGTTATAGGGCAGCAGGTAGCCTAGTGGTTTTAGTGTTGGGCCAGTAACCGAAASGYTGCTGGTTTGAATACCCAAGCCAACAAGGTGAAAAATCTGTCGATGTGCCCTTGAGCAAGGCCTTTAACCCTAATTTGCTCCATGGGCGCCGTACTACTATGGCTGACCCTGTAAAACAACACATTTCACTGCACCTCTCCTGTGTATGTGACGATAAAACGTATTTTATTATTAGATCATTTTTGTTGTTGATACACAATGGTGGAGAATACTTCCAAGTCAATTGTGAAAAGTCTGAAATAAATACATTTAAATACAAACTGTACATGAATTAAAGCTATTATAGACAGAGAGCTATTCCATAAAACGCAGACTAACTAAAAGAGAGGAATTGCGAGGAGAGAGAGGGAAATCGCTTCATCCACTTTTTGTATTGCTGACTGTATGGCAGTAGATTTTGATGTGGGAAGAGATAGATTTTTGTTTCCTCCTAGTCCCCTTACACTTCTTGTTGTCTTGTTTTTCAGAACAAAGAATAAGCTGTGGTACTTTGAGTTTGGCACTTCTGAGACCTTCTCGGCCACATGCAAGAAGCTCCACGACTTTCTGGAGGTTGAGGTAAATACAGCTGCCTGCTTTCAATTTTGGGAGATTGGGACTAAGTGTTTTTATGCCATTTAATGCTATGACTTGTCACTTTTGAATTGCACTACTGTGTAATGAATATGTAATAATTCAACATACACTACTCTCACTTGTACTGTTCTCTGCAACAATAACACCTACTGTTATTAACATGCAAAATTAAGTCTTTTGAAAGCAGACACAATGCAGTGAGAACAAGAGGCAAAAAGTCAAACACCTAGGTACAATCTCCCAGGGAGAAAGAATAATGCCTCTAATCTAGTGCACACCATTTTAAGACACTGAGCACCAGCCACCTCCTGATCCACAAATAGCCTTCCATTTGTACCAATTTCAGTCTGGAAGTGTTGAGGAGGGAGGGAGGCCTCCCCTCWCCCCCTCCCACTCCCCTAACGGATACTCAGCCCAACACACAGGTAATTATCCCGGCACGGCCCTGCTGTGTGTGATATTGAGGGATAATGAAGGTGGTGTCTATCTGATCCATCTCCCCCTCCTCAGAGCCATCAGCGGTGGCAGAGGTCTTCATTAATTAGCCGGGGATGGCTACTTAGTATGGTACTGAAGGGGAGCAGGTTCGGTGTGGAATACAGGCCATGTATTTAAACTCCACTGAGAGAGGACAGAGAAGTGGCCTGTTATTATACAGCTGGCAACTGAGGGTATTCCTAATATGGATGCCGTAATAGTATAAGGTTGTTAGGAGTCATGGCTGGTGGCAGGTCCCCTTCTGGTGGACATTTCTAGCTTGTCACAGATCAAATGGCTTCGACATAAACTGTTAATCATCACTCAGCAGTGAACGCTGTCAGATGAGCGATAACTGAGAAGCTCTGGCTCAAGCAAAATTAGCATGATCTACCTAACGTTATTTTATTGCTACACAAATGTTTCAAGAGGAACACTTTGATTATTGATATGGTGTAATCACTCTCTCTCTTGCTCCCTCCATTTTCCCTCTCTCTCTCTCRCGCTTTCTTTCCTGACCCTTGTCCTTTGTAAAGTGCGATGGCATCACTCTGGACCTAGACAGCATCTCTTTGGAAGGCATCGCCATTTTAAACATTCCCAGCATGCATGGCGGCTCCAACCTGTGGGGTGAGAGCAGGAAAAGGCGGAGCAACCGCCGGGGAGGGAAGAAGACCCAGGATAAGAGGACAACAGTGCTGGACCCCAAAGAGCTTCAATTTGCTGTCCAAGGTAGCTATCGTAACGATGGATACTGGTGAATTTGAAATGTATTTATTGCAATTCCAACTTTGAGGAAACATTGTTCACRTTGYCACATTTATTTTACATGGGGTATTTTACATAGGTCCTTTAAGGTCTTTTAAAATGTCAAAGGCTTGCTCATATTCAGGTATGCCTCTTACAGATCAGTACTACAACCAAACATACACAGGATAACACCAGGCTTGAAATGCTACAACTCAATGGCTGATTGGCTGCCATATTGTGTATAGATTTTTTAGCATAGAAGACCCTTTCTCCTAATAACCTGTGACACTAAGAGGCAAGACCTTGTCCAAGCTCACATTAGACAGATCAGAGACAAACTTTGGGACAACGTTTTCCCTGGCGCTGGTATGAATATTTCACCAATGACAAGTTGAATCACAGTGCTTAGATTTGGTTTGGGATGAAGGGGTGCGGTTTAATGTCACTGTTTCGCACTGTCACTTGACTGGTAATGGCTTGTGTAGGYGGAAGTGGACAACCTGGCCTAATAGGAGCAGACTGAGGGAGCTCAGTGTCAATTCTGCTGCCTTTATGGGCACTGAACACATAAATATGTCAGATGGGAGCTCATCAAGGAGAATCTATGAATGAACACATATTATTGTTTAGGAGGAGTTAAGGTCAGCCGGTAAACTGGTAAATTGTCTTCTCATGTCTAGTTTGCGGATGATCACCTTAGTCACTGGTTAAGTTACTGTAAACACGCATTTATAACCTTCTTAGGCAATACTATGTAGAGGGTTGTCCTCACATGGAGCAGCATAATGTAGGGAAGTGCAATTCACAGTGGACTAGGGCTACCGCTTACACCTTGATCACAGCGACAGCGTCATTGCGTTTTGGTACACCAGAAGTACATTCATTTCCAATGGAACGCTGCGTTTGCTTTGCAGCATTCCATTGCAGAGGCAGTTGCAGTGAGTTCTGTGAGGTGCATACTTTGGATTTATCAAACATATCATCAAATTGTATGCGTAGACCGCTTGACAGAAATGGTGAGTGTTAAACTTTTGTTGCACACATGTCCAGATAATGCTAYGTACAATTTTGCGCAATGATGCTGTAGTTGTAATCAAGGTGTTTGTATACGAAGGTGTACAGTATTTTATTGCAAGGGCATTGTACACATATATGATCTTAATTTGACCAGCATTGTTGTAGCAAAATAATAGAAAACAGGATTTAAACGCTTAGTCCATAATGTTGCTTGATTGGTGGTTAGGCTATTAGTTGGACAAAAGTAGGCCACATGAAAAGTGCTATACTGTTAATACAACCGTGTTTTAGTGCGGGTTTTCAGTGGATTTATGTAAATCACTAAACTAATCTGCCTTTCCTGCACCGCAGGAAGATTCTCAGCAACAAAAGAGTGATCAAATTAAGATTCTACCTCTGTAGAATGTGGTAGTATTTTGCTGGTGTATTATGTCCAGGCTTGATTAGATCATAGATCAACCAAATCAGATTCATACAGTGCATAGTGAAAGTCAAATAACACAAGACCGGGTATGTGACAATTTTTCATTGTCAAATGTGCAATCATACCAAGGATGTTTTCATGAATTAGTACCACTGCGGTGTACACTGCACTGTAAAATAGGCAACCCATTAACTACATATTCTGGGATGTATCCTCCTCAGTTAAAATCAAAGTACCAAATCMATTATCTGCCTGTGTGCTTCGCCAACAGTGGTGTATCGAGGAGATTCCCCCTGCTCTTTAATTTCAGTCAATACGAGTCAAGCACTGATGAATGCACCCATTTGGATCATGCATGTTCTTTCTAATAACATAGGGCATCATCCATTTCACTGAGTTYTACTCTTATAGACTGGGAGAAAGGCAATGGACAGAGCCCTAGAAATGACAGCTTTGGCAAGGGGGGTTAAGATGGTAGTGGTGGTCGGAGATGATCAATTAACACCCCATCGATACACTACAGTAGTCCCTCCCTTCCATTAATTCAGCCAAAAATCATTTGATTTGGTGCAAAGGATTTTTTTTGTTTTATCCTAACCCTGAACCTGAAAAGGCACTTAGTGGCCAGTGAGTGAGGGCTGGTTGCCCTTGCTGAAGGTGTGCTCAAGATGAGAGGCCCAACTTGTCAGATCAGAGAATGGAGTATTAGAGGGGCCCATAAACACCGAGTGCATTAGCCTGGGGGGCTGTGGTGGGGCTGGGGGTCGTGTGGGCTGGGGGCTGTACAAGGTACCCAGAGCACAGAGTGCGAAGTGCGGATCAAACTGRGGAAAAAACGAYTGACCTTTCTGGAGCTGTTAAGTCATCCCGCTGTTGACGCCAGGAGACAAGCCCCTCAGGTGGAAGGGAATGGCTATGGGTGAATTATTTAGAACGGGGACAGAGGGGAGTGGTAATGGGGGAGGGGGGGGGACTGATGCCCTGAGACATGTACCATGGAGATTCTAAAGGTGGTCTCAACGTCGTTCACCCACTCCCTCTCTGTCACTCTGCATGTTGTCAGTGGAGTAGAGACTGCCCTGGACAGGTATTTGACAATGACAAGGATGCTGGGACTAATCGTGCACTGTGACAACTCGATTATGAGGCGTGGGCTGCCTAATATAGGACTTGGCTGTGTGTGTAAGCCACTGTAACATCTCTGTGACTCAGTCTTGTCTTCTATCTGAGATAAGTGATGTTGATGTGCGATCAGGAACGATTTGGTCTTTATTTGGTCCCCTCTTTTAAAACAGATTGTTTTGAAACCACTATGAGTGTAAAACTACATTTGTATTATTTGTATGACTGTATTTTCCATTTATCTACGAGGACAAGTTGTAGTGCTAAGCGGTTTACCAAAAGAATTCCCCCCCCCAGTTATTAAACAGCTAATTGACCGAACTTCAGTTCTATTACTTGAATTCCATTTAGTTCTGTTTTTTTGTGACCCCATGTGAAGTTTTACGAAAGCTYAATCAAATTATTCATGAGAGRAATCAAGTCAAGAACTATGTTGGACGCTSKGCTGAAGGGAGTTGTAGTTTTCATTAAGCAAATATTTAACCTARTTCAGTGCAGAAACGTGGTAATTAACTACAATGACCATAATCTATTGCGCCTGTTCTTTCTGGCTCAGACAGAGATGGATTGACTTTTATGCCTGCTACTTTAGCTTAGATACACAGAGACCACATAAACCACACGAGAGAGAAATGTACACAACACTACTACGAGTGATRGAGATAGAGACAGTTTGTGAAAGTATGCCTTATCTACTTTGAAGAACTCGTAAAATGAATTCTTCAGACAGCTCTGCAGCATACTTATGCAGGGTAGCCTAGCTAAATAGGATGRCTACAGACAGTACAGTATGGCTTCTACTGCCAGAGCAGAKATGAGATGATGACTTTAAGGAATGAAAAATAATAAAGCCATCAAATRAAAATTAMGTAATATACACAACTGAAATGTTGTATTATTTCATAGTAAATGTCTATGTTTCTATTGATGTCTACCCAGTGTGGACCTAACAGAGACAATGGAATATTTTCAATGTTTTGGCGATTGAATGATCACTGTTTTTGGCTTTGGAATTTCCACTAAAAAGCTCTAAAATCATTTGAATGTCATTATTTCATAATGCATTTCATGTTTAAAAAAATACATCTAAACCAATTATTTTTTTGTAATTGAACAGAAACTGAACCGACCTCAAAAATCACTAATCGCTCTACACCAACAAGTTTTTATTTTTGCAAGATCTATGTTTCCACTTCACCCTCCACCTTTTGCCCGTTTCAACACTGCATGATGAGTGGATGACGGTCTTCTCTCAGAGTACAGCCCTTGATGATTTGTTCCAAAACCTCTCCGCTATGACCAACTCTCAACCAATAACACTTGACCAGAATGCAGTAGACAGATAAGTGAGAGCAGAGCCATATATTTACATGGCTCTGAGTTAGAGAAACCTGTACGGAAGTGCTGGTGTAACTAGTGTTGCCCTTTAAAAAWAATCACTTGAAAAGAAGAAAGAAAAATAAATCTTTAATCGGTCTCTCTYGTCTGACACGTGCAACCAGTGCCTCTGAGCCCACCCTTTTGAAATCTGGGAAAACTGGAGTCTGTTCTTTCTTCCATGAGTATAGACTTCAGACYAGGCTATAGTTATGCATCCATCACTATTATTATTAATTGAGCACTGCACTGGTTGTAAGATAGTATTATACAGGCATTCATTCATCCTTAAGTGTCTATTGACTCACCTTTGMCTCAATCTAAGTAACATAATAATAAAATCCCCATTAAAATCCGTCAGTTTAAGCTAGAGATTTCAGTTTTTTTWGCACGGGCTGTGTCTCAATCCACCTCATCCGCCTATGTCGGCCTTGGAAGGTGGCAGAGCTACAGAGGTRTTYGTCAGACCATGAGACATCCTGAAAATCGGTCTTTTCAAGAAAACATCTGTAGTGTCCTGAACAGTTTGAACTACAAACTACTATGACCCCACTATGGAAAAGGAAGACTCTCGCAAACGCGATGTTCCTCATTTTGCTCTACGACCTCCACAAGTGTCACGGGACTCATCTGAAGTACAAACTAATGGAAGTATGGAGGTAGTTTTGTGCCACAAAAAATATAGTTAAATATTTAGCAAATTCATGAATGTGTTATTCATGCATTTCTATGGACTATAGTAGTAAAGGCCATATTCAATATTTTCTCAAATTATTTTATTTTATTTTTGGGGGATTCAATTCTAAATCAAATAGCTAAATGATCCATGGTATGGCCATCTTAAAATAATTCCAAATGTTAGCTTAGTCCCCCACCCCTCYCCCAACGGCATATACTTAAACAACTGAAGTAGCCTCATGAAAATACTAATACAACCACCACTGTTTATGATAATCATATACCAATCATTTGTTATTTTCAAAAATAGGCAAATTCAAAGCCTTATGAAGCCTTATGTCCATTGACGATCTCCCTGCCCTGACCTTGGTTGCTGAGAGCAGAGCACGCTCCTGGCCTTGCCCACAGTAAGCACTCTGGGGTATACTATATGACCTGTGTGTAGCCCCGGGCAACCAGGAAGTTCCACACGTTTATCCGTCGCCGTGGTGATGCTGTCCATCATACGTGTCAGCCAGGGGCTGTGTGAGCCAGCAGCGCTAACGTGAGAAGGCATGCTGGGAGGGAGGGCCCAGTATCAGGGGGCTAGCACATTGTGTACACACACACACAGGCATGAAGGCATAAACACACACATACACACACAGGTGTGAACACACGTATTCACACACAAGCACGCACGTGCGAACGCACACAAACTCTCTTTTTAGCTCTCATGCCAGGGCAAGCTCTCCATTCACAATTCACAACACAACCCAGCCTGTTGCTATARTGACAGCTGGACACTACCCCTCAACAGTAACATCCATAGAAATGCAAATGTGGTTGATTCATATACTGTATCTAAGGCATCACTCAAACATCTTAGAAGCCCTGAACATCAGCCTGGCTCTAGCAGCAGCAATCTAGCATTAGCAACAGCACCATACAGTAGCATGATCAATGACAGCATGCTAGTTTGTTCTACCTTACCCACCAAGTCCCTAAAATGGGTCTTAGTTTCAATTAGTGTCTCTCTGCACTCCCAACAGGGCTTAATTTGCGGCGGGACGAGTAGTCTGAGAGCAGGAGGAGTAACAGGCCCACTGAAACAGATGGGCTCAGCGCGACACTGGGCTTCCAGCAGGGGCAAAATCAATGCTCATAACTTCAAAACAGAAAATAAATTAATAATTATAGGAAGACAAGATTGCTTTSCATTGCCGGCGCAATCTAATTAATAGGTGTTTTGTTTATGGCTGCTGGTTGTTGTTCTTGTTGCTTCTTCTTTTTTCCTTTCAACAGTGAATATTCAGACTTCAGAGAGCGGAAGGCAAACTGTGCACCTTGAAAAAGAAGCACACTTCCCTTTTGCCTCTTTTATCCCCCCTGTTCTCACCATCTTTCTTCTTCTCCTTCTTCTTCTTCTTCTTCTCCTTCTCCTTCTTCTTCTTACTCAAGATGCATGGATTCCGGAGTTAACCAATGGCTTGATTTAGGATCAATTCAAACTGTAATGCTCAGATCAACAGGATGGTCGAGAGATGGTCTGAGTTCTATGTRTAGCTGTGTTYATGTCTCTGTGTCTGTAGACCCGTCAGACCAGCTGTTGGAAGTGGTGGGTCTGGAGGGAGCCATGGAGATGGGACAGATCCACATCGGCCTGAGGAGCGCAGGAAGACGCCTGGCCCAGTGCTCCTCGGTCACCATCAGGTCAGTACCCCTTGACCACAACACTTGATCACTGTCTGACCACAGTCCCCTTCTTTAATCCCATCCATTCAACATTCTGCTTTTTGAACACTGTTAACAACATAGAAACAATCTAGATGGAAGACATAACAGAAGTCAAGAATAATGTTTTAAGAGGGATTTTTGTTTGTCGTTGTCAGGACCACCAAAGCCCTCCCCATGCAGATTGATGGAGAGCCCTGGATGCAGACTCCCTGTACTGTAAGTCATGTCAATGTCCCGTGTATTGTGGTTTTAATGTGTGGCACACAGGTGGTTCATATAGAAAGTTCAGAGAAAGAGAAAGTTCATAATAGAAAGTTCATAATCTAATTGTCTCTATGCTCCCACATAAGATATGAACGCTTTAAAGTACCCCGGCAGAAGTTCTTGAGAGGGAAGTTGCATTGTTTTAATATTTGTAATTTATCATAACTAATATAATAACACAACCCTTTCTTTGATGTGTTCACCTGGTCCCTCAAACTACTCCCCTGCACAAGTACAAGTGTTTGTTTTGTTTTACGTTTTGTTCACTTTTCAAAATGAAATGGCTCAATTTGTGCTGATTAATCCAGTGTTTCCTTATATTACAAAGTGACTCCTCTGACAGCATCACAGATGAAGTGGAGCCAGAATTACATACAGATCTTTCAGTCATATATGGGAGAATCTAGTGCATGAAAAAAAACAAGTAGTTTATAAGTGCACTTGTGTCTGTTGGCAAAACTCCACAAATCAAAGTTAGGCTCTGACAATACATAATTGTGTGTTGGATGATTTCCATGGTGAGTTACAGACGTCTCGATGCTGAATTTTGAATCAGTCAACCTGTTAAAAGTTCATTAAAATGGGATGTTATCCAACTAATTATTAACAACAACAGTTATGCAAATCATGTCTTGCATGCATAAGATAATTAACCCCATTAATTTGCACTTATAACATGTATTACTACATCTCTATGGTACACTGGAATAAACTTTAAAGGTCCATACATTTTTTGAAAGTATATATAATCCTTGATTATTGACGACTATAACCTATAAATTCCTTAATTGTCTTAGTTTAACTGTTGTACACCATCAGAACCCAAAATATACRTTTGTTTTACTCCATTGTTTGTAAACCATTCAATTGTAAACAAACACTGACTGTGTAGCTTTAAAACATRGTTAAAACGATCATTTTGATCTAATGGATGGTCAGTCCCAGTATTGATAGCTTTGTTTGGTTACGTTCTCCAGCCCCATCCCTCAGCTATTTACCAAAACAGTGGTAGGGTAGCCACTTTGTTGTGCTTTGCAGATTGCCCCTTTAATTAATCTATTTGAAAATTAGTGTCAATTTCTTTACCATAAAATACAAACTCTTATAGCCTTTTAAGCTTTCAAACACGGTCAGCTTCTCTTTCAAGTCCTTATTTTGTGCTGAACCTTTTTTTGACCTCACTTCTCATGGAAAGGTTAATTTGTCAATTAAATGATACTCCAGTAACATTCAGTTCAGTCATGTTGAATATGATTTGGACATCAAGCCCACGCACAATAGCGACCACTACAGTGTTAGAGTTCATGAACGATGAATGGCATGCTTCTCTTTGAAGTAGAAGGGTTTATTTTATGCTGATGATACTGTTCACCTTGCTCATTATTCTTGTTTATACTGCAAGGGCTATAGTATAATGGCGCTACGTCCAGGTCAGGGCATACCTTGATGGTTGATATTTACCTTTTCATTGATCTGTGGTAGTTTCACTTTTTCTTCTTCTGAAATACTAATAGCGTCTAATACTCATAGAATTCAAGCATCAAGCTTTTCTCTGTGGTCGCTTATTGGAATGGCAAGATTACATTATTACACAGGCCATGACCTCCCTTGCTGTACAGTGTACAGGTATGTTCAGTGGGTCCATGTGCTCCATGTTATGAAAGCATTCACCCAACCGTAGCATACCACCATGTAACTCTGTCCTGTTTCCCTCACTCTCTGTCCACACCAGATTGAAATAGTGCATAAGAACCAGGCCCCGATGTTGATGGGTCCCCCACAAGGCAACAGCTTCTTCTCCTCTGTGATTCGACGAACATGCAGCGAGAGCAAAGACTGAGAGAGAGACTTAGCCTCCGGCCTCTTCTCCAGAGAATCAAGCCGTCTTACCCATGGAGGTTGCTAGGTTTGATGCCAGAATGCTAATTTGCTAGCCTAGCTCCATTTGGGTTGCTAGGTTATGATGCTAGGATTCCAATTTGTTAGCCTAGCTCCGTTCAATAACATACTATAGCTGTGCATGCTACTTCTGCCACGGAAATGTCAGTGCCCCCTTACTTATTTAGAGTGAGGAACTACAAGGACAGAGGCTTTGGTTCATGATGCGGTGCCACTCCACAATGCCAACACAGTGGTATTGTCCCTCTGGAACAATTGTTTACCTTTCCAGATTTCAACTTTATACTGTTACAATGGCATGTTTTTTTCAAAATGTCATTTTTATAGTGGTCTAGTGCAATGTGCCATGTGGATCAAGTCCTTTGAAGGAAGCGACACATTTCTGTCAATCATTGAAAATCATTTGTATGATAAGGTATTGATTTATGCTGCATCAATGTTTTGAATGTGTTTACGTTTGAACACCCCAATGCATGATGGACATTGGATTACTGTTTATGAGGTGAACATATCTTTCAGGGTGCATAAGGACAGTGATGACATTGAGTTAACATATACTATAAGCATTTGGTCTAAAGTAAAGTTTCAGGTTATTTGCTTCGCATTTCTTCGGGCACTGACTATCTCTTCAATGTTGACTTCATCAGAGAATGGATTTAAGAATCTCAAAGGCTCTGTTAGGTTTCTCGCGAAACATGTTTGACGGGTTAATGCTCAAATGTCTTGCAGCTGGATCATAGAAACTATTTCCATTAAGGMTCATAGACCAATTAAGGAAAATGAATTGGTAACAAATGCATGCACATGTCACATGACATATACAATTTTATATTCTATATTGCACGGGATATCCAGACAATTTCTTCTAATTGTGCTGTGCATATCTTGAGTTGCATGGATAACCAAGATCTATTTTTGAACGTGGAATTGCACTGTGTTGTTCATTTTGGAAGTAAAGCACTTTGTCAGGGTTCAACTACTGCCTTTCTCTCCCACTATATGAAATCATATCAACCTGAAATCAACCTTTTGTGGTCAGGGAGTCCTGTTTTTCAAGGGCAGGTACTCAGGTATTGTTAAGATATAATATTGCTCAAAGGTTTATACACTTAAGTATTATTATAGAAAAACCTTTCAAAGAATAGAATTGAGTACATCATGTAGTACAATTATCACAGTCAAGACTCCAGAGCAGGTTTTGACCTCTTTAGGTTATTGATTTGTTCAGTCTTTTTCAGCTGTTTGCCATTGAGCATGTTTACAATACATCACTCATACATGCATACATTAACCAATTAGAACTCAAGTCCAAATGTGAAATTACTATTGACATACTTGAGCTGGAATTGAAGAATCAATCTTGAGAATCAGTCTAATCAATTTGCATGACTGGGTTATTCAGAGACAAGAAGAAGCTCTGTATTCTCCCTCTAGATATCTGCAGAGGCTATTTAGTCTTGCACATGATGTGCATATAAGTAAGACTAACCATAAGAATGTCCTGATATTGTTAACCTGAACAGTATTTTGTATTTTTAATTTCAGAAATCTATAGTGACTTTTTACTATATTGACATCATTCCTCCAGTTTTCACCAAAACCACTGACCCATACCTCAATATAATATACTACCAAAGATAAACAGAACGAAGGCCATATTCAGATCACATATTCAGATCAGATCCATACACTATCTGAAATTCTTCAAATCTGTTACACATGAATGACACCCAAACAGTACATGAATAGGTACAAGTTTTCAACTGAAATGCATTCCTGCATGTTTTCTAAGTACAATTCAATGATAGAAGACTACTGTATTGGATTTCTGTCTCTGTTCAAAGTGCCATCCTGCTTATGGAAGATTTGGTTCCGCCAACTTTTCCATTACTTTGCTTTGTATGTGCAGTGTTTGCTTTGTACAGTGAAGTTGTATTTTTGTACACAATGTTATTTTTCTGCATAAAGCATTGCTCTTCTCTGTAAATCACGCCAATGTGTAGTTCTGTTCAAAAACTGAACAGAAGATGAAAACAATTAAATGTTGTTGTCGTTTGACATGCTCACTGACATGTGTTTTTACCTTTGACCCTGTTGACACCTAATGCACTCAATGGCACAATGTCACCTGAGACGGGTTGACTGTCACCGACAGGGGACTCACGATCCTGTTAGTGTTTTTACACCTGCTCTAAAGCTATTTATACAGTGGATACACTCAAGTCATGAGAGATGCCTGTCAAACTTTCTTATGGCTCATAGTATGTCACACTTGACAGTGCTGTGTACAGTTTGCACCCTGATCCTGCGATGACCCTTCAATGACCCTGTAACATGCTTTTGTCTTGTTGCTTGAGTCAACTAAACCAATATATGATTAGTCTTAAAAGAAATGCCCCTTACCAAATCTAATCATTTCCTTTAGCCTATATTACTTTTAAAATAATTAAAATAATTGTGATTATATTACATAATTTCATTCTTAACTCCTCATTCATTATGATCTCATGTATATCTTTACTGTAGGCTTATGTTATACATAAAACAATGAATGCTTTCTGCACAAAGTAACTACATGGTGTTGCTACTAATTCAATACAATGTAAAATATGAACTGGAACACATAGCTAATGCTTGTTTTCCTAACTCTCTAGGGATGWKGCAAATGAGTGTKGCACTAGTGTTTACCTCTTCGYTTGGTGTCAGATGGACAGGACACCTACGCTTGACCTGTGTTTCTCAGGCCTCCGGGGGGTTCCACAGGAGTGACAAGATAATTCACTTCCTATCCCCATCAATGTCTTAGGCATCAGGTAGCTTAGCTGTCAGAGCTTTATGCCAGTAACCGAATGGTCGCTGGTTTGAATACCCGACCCGACAAGGTGAAAAATATGTCGATGTGCCCTTGAGCAAAGCTCTTAGCCCTGATTTGCTCCAGGGGTGACGTACTACAATGGCTGACCCTGTAAAACAATACATTTCACTGCACCTATCCATTGTGTGTATCAATACAACATATATTTTAAAAATGTAATAATGGCCATAGGACGGCTTCAAGATTTCTACTGACACATAACACCCTTTCAACTGAACATTACATGTGTTTCTGTGATATTTTCATCAGCCATGCAAGTGTTTTGATTCATGTAATAACCAATTTGTATAATATTAGAATAACTGTTTAGAATTTCCTCCAAATCATTAGATTTTTATATTTGACATTAACATTTGAGTAATTTAGCAGACAGCTTATCCAGAGCAACTTAGAGTTAGTGCATTCATTTTGTGTATTTATAGCTAGCTAGGACAACCACACATCATAGTCATAGTAAGTACATGTTTCCTCAATAAAGTAGCTTAAACAAAAGTTTATCTCAATACTTTGTTATATACCCTTTGTTGGCAATGACAGAGGTCAAACGTTTTCTGTAAGTCTTCACAAGGTTTTCACACACTGTTGCTGTTATTTTGGCCCATTCCTCCATGCAGATCTCCTCTAGAGCAGTGATGTTTTGGGGCTGTTGCTGGGCAACACGGACTTTCAACTCCCTCCAAAGATTTTCTATGGGGTTGAGATCTGGAGACTGGCTAGGCCACTCCAGGACCTTGAAATGTCTTCTTACGAAGCCACTCCTTCGTTGCCGGGCGGTGTGTTTGGGATCATTGTCATGCTGAAAGACCCAGCCACGTTTCATCTTCAATGCCCTTGCTGATGAAAGGAGGTTTTCACTCAAAGTTTTTACCAAAAAGTTATATTTTGGTTTCATCTGACCATATGACATTCTCCCAATCTTCTTCTGGATCATCCAAATGCTCTCTAGCAAACTTCAGACGGGCCTGGACATGTACTGGCTTAAGCAGGGGGACACGTCTGGCACTGCAGGATTTGAGTCCCTGGCGCGTAGTGGTGTTACTGATGGTAGGCTTTGTTACTTTGGTCCCAGCTCTCTGCAGGTCATTCACTAGGTCCCCCCGTGTGGTTCTGGGATTTTTT
>NC_036874.1:10561914-10595392 GCF_002910315.2 Salvelinus sp. IW2-2015 | reverse complement strand
ATCAGGCAAAGTCAGAGCAGTAAGGGGGGGGGGTCAGGTGTAAGTGTTAGTGATATCTTTCTTTTGTAAAGCACCAGACTGCTCTCAACTGGTGTGTTAGTGTCCTATTGACTGTGATGCAAACCTGTCCTCAGATTGCCCAGTGACCTGTGATTTACTTACAGGTCAGTGCCTTCTGCAGGTCTGAGGCACACAACAATGCATCCCTTACATTAGGGGAGAGCTGCAGCTTTAGCAAGTCCCTTGGAAACACTTCAAAATGCTGTTTCCCATGGTCACAAAGTGTGTGTGCTCACATCTGAGTGTGTTGCCTCTGAATGAGAAAAGAAGGACAGAGGGAGCGTGTGTGTGTGTGTGTGTGTGTGTGTGTGTGTGTGTGTGTGTGTGTGTGTGTGTGTGTGTGTGTGTGTGTGTGTGTGGTGTGTGTGGTGTGGTGTGTTGTGTGTGTGGTGTGTGTTTAACTATACTTTGTGGGACCAAAATTTGACCAACCGGGGACATTTCGTTGGTACCACAAGGTCAAATGCTATTTATACGGGGTTAAGGTTAGAATTAGGTTTAAGGGTTAAGGTTAGGAGCTAGGTTAGTTTTAGGGTTAGGATGAGGGGTAGTGGTTAGTTTAGGGTTAGAGGTTAGGTAAAATAGAAGAACATAAGGTGTGTGCGTGTGTGTGTATGCGACTGTGTGTGTATGCGACTGTGTGTGTGTGTATGCGACGTGTGTGTGTGTGTGTGTGGGTGTGGGTGTGGTGTGTGTGGTGTGTGTGTGGTGTGTGTGTTGGTGTGTGTGTGTGTGTGTGTGTTGTGTGTGGTGTGTGTGTGTGTGGGTGTGTGTGTGTGTGTGTGTGTGTTTGATCAAGAACGTGCTCTGAGAAAACATGTTCTCAAACAAAACAAAACAGGTTCTGTACACAGGTAGCCTACAGTGGGCAAAAAAGTAATGTATTTAGTCAGCCACCAATTGTGCAAGTTCTCCCCACTTAAAAAGATGAGAGAGGCCTGTAATTTTCATCATAGGTACACTTCAACTATGACAGACAAATGAGGAAAAAAAATCCAGAAAATCACATTGTAGGATTTTTAATGAATTTATTTGCAAATTATGGTGGAAAATAAGGTATTTGGTCAATAACAAAAGTTTATCTCAATACTTTGTTATTACCCTTTGTTGGCAATGACAGAGGTCAAACGTTTTCTGTAAGTCTTCACAAGGTTTTCACACACTGTTGCTGTTATTTTGGCCCATCCTCCATGCAGATCTCCTCTAGAGCAGTGATGTTTTGGGGCTGTTGCTGGGCAACACGGACTTTCAACTCCCTCCAAAGATTTTCTATGGGGTTGAGATCTGGAGACTGGCTACTCACCGTTCTTGTGATCATTTTGAYCCCACGGGGTGAGATCTCGCGTGGAGCCCCAAATCGAGTGGGAGATTATCAGTGGTCTTGTATGTCTTCCATTTCCTAATAATTGCTCCCACAGTTGATTTCTTCAAACCAAGCTGCTTACCTATTGCAGATTCAGTCTTCCCAGCCTGGTGCAGGTCTACAATTTTGTTTCTGGTGTCCTTTGACAGCTCTTTGGTCTTGGCCATAGTGGAGTTTGAAGTGTGACTGTTTGAGGTTGTGGACAGGTGTCTTTAATACTGATAACAAGTTCAAACAGGTGCCATTAATACAGGTAACGAGTGGAGGACAGAGGAGCCTCTTAAAGAAGAAGTTACAGGTCTGTGAGAGCCAGAAATCTTGCTTGTTTGTAGGTGACCAAATACTTATTTTCCACCATAATTTGCAAATAAATTCATTAAAAATCCTACAATGTGATTTTCTGGATTTTTTTTTCTCATTTTGTCTGTCATAGTTGAAGTGTACCTATGATGACAATTACAGGCCTCTCTCATCTTTTTAAGTGGGAGAACTTGCACAATTGGTGGCTGACTAAATACTTTTTTGCCCCACTTTATTTCCTTCTTTAAATGTAGCATAAAGTAAAAGTATAATAAGTGGCTTTTTAAAAGCCCAATTTTTGAGAAACATTGTGCAAAGTGACAAAAGTTTAAAACAGACATGCGCAAGCAAGCACAAACACACACTCACACACACACACACAGACAGACACACACACAGTTGTGACACTGTTCATCACAAGTTGTTCTCTTTAGAAGTTAAACACACATGATTAAAAATGTGCCTGATTGAAGGGTGGAAATCGGATCCAGTGAAAGACTGACAACCAATAGGAAACGGAGCGCCTTCTTTTTTCATGGGAGGCCCCAGGAGGCGAAGCCAAGCCGCGCGAAAGCAACACTAGAGCTGAGTGAGCGCGAGCTTCAGCCGTCAGATTCAGCAGCGGGCTTCACATCGCTGACTTTTGTTTCTTACTAAATACAGACAGAAACCCGTGAATGAATGCGGCGCATATTAATTAGGTGAGTGTCCCTATTCTTTTAATTTCTATTTTGTGTTTACGATATGCTTTAGAGTATTATTTAGTACAGCTTTTGGTCACGTTAGGTGGTTGTTCTCTATATTTATCGCCATCCTTGCGCACAGCCTATAGCTAGAAGTGGACCGTTTGTAAACAACCTTATGCATAGCCTACCTCTTTACAAAGGTGAGTGAACACAACTCATTGTGAGCTATGCAGCTAATATATCAATTATTTACGTTTGTAGTGGGATAATCGTAGTGCAAGTTCACTACGGAGGTGTTTGTACCTTTATGAATTAAACTGTTTCAGGTCGACTACCTCGGCAAGTTTAGACGGTCCATTCATTTTATTCTTCCCCCAATCCATCTTGATATAGGGTGGTCGGACGGCACACTCCGCGGACAATTCTGGCTAATTGCTTNTGTGTGTGTATGCGACTGTGTGTGTGTGTGTATGTGACTGTGTGTGTATGTGACTGTGTGTGTATGTGACTGTGTGTGTATGTGACTGTGTGTGTATGCGACTGTGTGTGTATGCGACTGTGTGTGTATGTGACTGTGTGTGTATGAGACTGTGTGTGTATGCGACTGTGTGTGGGTTTGATCAAGAACGTGCTCTGAGAAAACATGTTCTCAAACAAAACAAAACAGGTTCTGTACACAGGTAACCTATTTCCTTCTTTCAAATGTAGCATAAAGTAAAAGTATAATAAGTGGCTTTTTAAGAGCCCAATTTTTGAGAAACATTGTGCAAAGTGATAAAAGTTTAAACCAACATGACATGCACACGCATACACACACACACACACACACACACACAGAGAGAGAGAGACAGACATGCACACAGTTGTGACGCTGTTCTTCACAAGTTGTTCTCTTTAGAAGTTAAACACACATGATTAAAACTGTGCCTGATTGAAGGGTGGAAATCGGATCCAGTGAAAGACATTGACAACCAATAGGAAACGGAGAGCCTTCTTTTTCCATGGGAGGCCCCAGGAGGCGAAGCCAAGCCGCGCGAAAGCAACACTAGAGCTGAGTGTGCGCGAGCTTCAGCCGGCAGATTCAGCAGCGGGCTTCACATCGCTGACTTTTGTTTCTTACTAAATACAGGCAGAAACCCTTGAATGAATGCGGCGCATATTAATTAGGTGAGTGTCCCTATTCTTTTAATTTCTATTTTGTGTTTACCTTTGCCTTAGAATATTATGTAGAGCTTTTGGTCACGTTAGGTGGTTGTTCTCAAAATGTATCGCCAACCTTGGCACAGCCTATAGCTAGAAGTGGACCGTTTGTAAACAACCTTATGCATAGCCTACCTCTTTACAAAGGTGAGTAAACACAACTCATTGTGAGCTATGCAGCTAATATATCAATTATTTACGTTTGTAGTGGGATAATCGTAGTGCAAGTTCACTGCGGAGGTGTTTGTACCTTTATGAATGAAAATGTTTCAGGTCGACTACCTCGGTAGGTTTAGACGGTCCATTCATTTTATTCTTCCCCCAATCCATCTTGATATAGGGTGGTCGGACGGCACACTCCGCGGACAATTCTGGCTAATTGCTTATCAATTAAAGTAGAGCATTAGCGTTGGAGAATGGATGGGATTCAAGACCAACAAGTGCCTTATATTAAATCCAATGTGAGTGAGAGACACGTTTTTTTACGTATAACCCGAGACCAAATAACAAATAAACAGCACTTAGATATCAGGAAATTGTTATTCATTACTGTGTTATTAAGTTGATGTAAAACCTGCAAGCTGGTCACTCAGTTGGTCGCTCAGTCACCTCCTCCATGTGCAGATGTATGTACGGATAGCATAATATTTGAACTATTACTGTGTAATACATGATGTTATATATTCAAAGAAATATTGTAATAACGTTATTACTAGTACTAAAGTGTTGCATTYCCTCTGTAGTTATAGGTAAAGAAAAGGGACAGGGGCAAGTTTAAAAGTGTGTGAGATGTGTGATTGATGGCCATCTATTGCTCTCTCAGCTGTCATCTGTGCTAGTACACAACAGAATCACTCCAGTGGGAAACATTGATTTGTTTCCTCCCGTTTAGAGGCCACAAGGGAAGACGTCTTGCAGCGAGAGACCAGCAAATGACAGAAAAAGAAAATTAATTAACTCTGACCTGGCCCTGGACACTGAAGGTAGGTAGAGCAGAGGGGAGGGAAAAGTTAATTTCACGGCTTCTTAACATTTGGCAAAATTCAATTGGTTTGTGGCCACCTGCACTCGTAAGCAAAATCTCAATTACAACACATTCACCTGTGAAGATTGCAAGTAGCATCTGTCAGTGGCTACAGACCCAAATTGAGTTGTTATTAGTTACACACGTGCCTCTGAATCATCTGGCCAAGCCTCCAATGGCACTCTAAGCCTATTAGCCTGTCATAGTGGGGGGAATTGTTTCTGAAGCTTTTTTGTCATGTTTTTTCTTCCCCTCGATGATTGTCCTCCATTGTTTTATTCTCYTAGAACTCTTCCAGGACCTCAGTCAGCTGCAAGAGACCTGGCTGGCGGAAGGTAAGTGTTTACACATTTACTGTAGTGTCAAAGCTCAACAAGCTCACTTGGTTTAAAAGACAGAGTAAGAGAATTGGAGAAAGGGAAAGGGAAAGGTAGAGATGTAGAAAAAATTGGCCTCAAGTTCCATTCCTACTAACGTGCAGTCCAATTAAAGCTTGTGTGGAAGAGGCACCTTGTGTGTCATGCATACATTAGAGACTGTGATGAGCGTGGTCTTGAGGGAGACTGAGGAGGCTCTACCCAGAGTGTCATCACAAATTACCAGGAGAAAGCTCTCCGCTGCTCACTGTCTCTTCTGCTTTTGGCAAGAGCTAACGCACGCAAGCCGCCACCACCGCACCACCTCCACCGGTCCTCTACCATCTCCTCTCTCTCACTCACTCTCTATCGCTCTCTCTCTCTCTCTCTCTCTCACACTCCCTCACTCATTCTCTTTCTTTTCCTCTCAGCGCAGCTCTCTAAAGATCATACTCCATAGCTGTAGTATCAGCTGTCTTCTCCGTTTCTTTATTTTTCTTTTGGAAGAAAAATAACGGATTTACTTGTTTTTTGTTGAGAGTTTATTTTTTGTTTTTGTTTATTTAATAATTTTTTCTAATGGCAAGACTTGCTCTGTGTGGTATAACTCAGACGTGATGCTTCAGGATTTAAGCGCGGGTGTCTTCTTTCCGCCCTGTTTGCAGCACAGAAGTTTTGGTTAGTAAAGAATATTGATCATATTGTGCCTGTACCATTTTCGTGAGATGCATGTTTCCTGTGTTTGTGCATGTCTAAGTTTGTAAATGTATTAGTCTGCTGTTTGTATCTACATTTGATCTTCTGCTCTTGAATATCATTTACATATTGAAAATGCTTTTCTTTGCATGGGACATTTGCATTAGTTTCTTCTTTACAATTGATTGCTAATAAGCTGCAATATGCATTAACAGAAAAACATGGCCTTTTATTCTTTAAAACTTTTGTTACTACATTTCTGGATGTTATTATTGCTTTGATTACATTTAGAGTGACCTATAAATTATAATATGCAGTATGTCCAATCTATGTTATTGGCATTAGGTTTTAAAAAATGAAATCACAAAGTTTCTGACTCTGAGTAAATAGGGGTGTAAATATGAAGTAGGATGTGGATTCAACGTGTGAGTTCTTTGTAGCTTCTATAAAAGTCATCTACATGACTTTTTAATCATTTTAATTTCCCATGTCAATATGATTGTATGCATGCATGACAAATCTTGAAGTTTGTACTTGCCGCTTGCTTAGGGACCAAAACAAGCCCACAACATTATGTGCTGTATAATTTGGTCCCATCATCTTAACTCGTCTTGTAAATGCACCATGAGTTCCCTTTCTACACATAATATAACTAAGTTTATCTCTGTATGTGGGACATCTTTCTCAAAAAAAATGTAATAAATGTATCCAATTTGTAAGTCGCTCTGGATAAGAGCGTCTGCTAAATGACTTAAATGTAAATGTAATGTATCCTTTATTTAACTAGTCAGGTCAGTTAAGAACAAATTCTTATTTAAAATGACAGCCTACCAGGGAACAGTGGGTTAACTGCCTTGTTCAGGGGCAGAACGACAGATTTTTACCTTGTCATCTCAGGAATTCGATCCAGCAACCTTTCGGATACCGGCCCAATGCTCTAACCAGTAGGGTACCTGCCGCCCCAATGCACTGCATATTTACTTTTCTCCTTATATGCACTACACATCATTGATTTATGTGGACTGCATTATGGAAGACAAAAACATGCCAACATCTTGTGTCAGCTAACTATTTAAAACAAATATCGTTTGGATTAGAATTAGGCTACATTTGGTATCAATAATGCCATCATTCTTTTGTTGTTCAATCTATGTCAGTGTCAGGGCTTTTGTTCTTTGTTGGTCTCTCAAGCTTTGAGGGGAATCGACATTTGATGACAGATTGAACTTTTGATGATTTATATTCAGATCACATATTTGAAATTCATCTAGAAAAATGTGTACTTGTGGTAAATTGTTTAGATATTTTCTTCAGCTCTACTGTTGCACTATATTAGTATTGAACAAGACAACCTGTTTCTTTATCCAGTAGGCCTTAGTCTCTACTGGCAGATGATTCTAGTCGTAATGTTAAGGTCTAAAGTGTAGATCCTTAACCAATAATATACATTTTTATTATACTCTATCAACTGTGATGTTTTTCTGGTAAGTTTTTTGAGGTTATCTTATTACATTTTCCAAAGAGGTAGAAAAATATTTCTCCCTGCTTTGCACAGGTGGATAGGCAACTTAATCATTGATGAGATTCATCTATTCTTTAATACATTTAAAAATGCTTGCAGTGTAATTTAGGGGTTTTAAAAATGAAAAGTATGCTTTGAAATAGATATTGGAATACTTTACCAGCTACTCTCTGCCAGTTAGATTATGAAGTATATACCGCAGGGCTTGTAAAAGARTARRATGTCGTTTTAATATTTTAGTATTTAAGTGGGRRAAAARGGCCTTGGTTCCTGATATAGATATKACTGTAAGGAGTACAGTTCTGYATGTCRTGGATCAWTGTGATGTACGTTTCAAGATTGAAGTAGATTTAATAAATGACTTCCTGTCCATTAAGATAAAAAGGAATACCTASCTACCTATTTCAAAGATTTATTCATTCAGGTAATTGGAAATAAGAGGAGGAATTATGGGAGACAGACTGAATTTCCGACATCACAAACCGAGAGGTTGAAGGGTTCTTAACCTGGCCATTTTGGCCAAGGCTTTTTTTCTCTCTCTTTTTGGGAGTTCTTCAAGTATCAATTTCACTTTGAGATCTATTCGGTGAGGTTGCCGCAATTTTAGAATACTGTAATTTTTTTAAATAAAATTTTGACACAAATGTGAAAATGATAGTTGACGTAGTCTGGCCTATTGAATTCAAAGTTTTAAAAGGAGACGGTAAATCTTTTCCTCAGCCCGTTCTTTTCATCTCAGCCCTGTTGTTGGCGCGCTAGCTAGATTTGTTTGAAACCGAACACCATCAGACACACAGCACTTGTAGGTACAGGACCATGATGGTGTTGGGCTGGGATGAAAAGAACGGGCTGAGGAAAAGACAAAGGATGTGCCACTACTGCTCAGGGCCTGTGTATGGGGCTTTGCTGTTTTTCTTTTCTCTCTTCTTTTCTCTCTTTCTCTCTCTCTTTTTGTGAATGGCGGCAGAGTTCTAATTTTGGTGCTCTCCCCGGGAATTGTTGCAGGGATCAGCTGGCCCATTCACAGACTGGGTCCAGTGACTCATACATCCTGCTGCAGCTCCTGGCTGCAACATCACTTTGTCCCCCTCTCCTTTCGTTTCCGCCTGTCCGTCKCCATCCTTCTTCCCCTCTCGCTTTGAACCTTGCGACTTTGTGATGTCTGCAAGTGCGCGTGTGTTGCACAGTGCTAGCAAACTTGAGGTAGAAAGAAGTTGTACACGGTTGTGGTTGAGACGTTGTTGTTTTTTCTTTGAGTGGTCCGGCTTGCACTGGGTGAAATGTTTGCCAGTCATGGTCTTGTGATGGAGCCAGTATTTTGAATTGAGAGAAAGTTCTGGTCTGTAATTATTTATAGTGGCAAGGTATGACATTATTTTGCACTAAAAGGTGCTTTGTATGAAACGGTTCAAGTTCTTACAATGGCCATATTGATGCAGAAATCACAGTGCACACCACACACCCTCTACAAGAGGGGGCATGGCTGGCACAAAGAGTTGAAGTCAGCAGGAGCACAGGGTTTTACAATTATACTTCAGTTGCTGTTATGTTGATCTTTATCACTATACAGTATTGCACCATACAATACAATTCATCTTTCCATGTGTGTATCAGAACAGTGTACTTTATTGACAATTGTTTTATGGTGAACATTAGCTCACACAAGGCTTGACCTAATRGTTTTTCACTTGTTTTTACACAACTTATATTGTGAGAAAATAGGAGTTTTTCTTTTTCTATTTTCTTGGATTGTTCGTTTTCTCTCGTTTTGAAAAGTGAAAAGATCCTTTTGAAAGGGAATATACAGAACAACTTGATCATGTGATACAGACCTGCCTCGACATGATACTGATTCAGTGATAATGAGAATCCACCTCTTTGTGCGCAAAAATAGACGTGCTAATGACACATTTACATTTCTCATATTGCCATTTGCCACAATTCTCCAAACTCGTCAAACTTCAGGGACCTAAAAAGTACAAATATGTGTGATATAAATATGTACATGCCTAATTGGACCCTGTGCAGAGCAGAGCCTTCATTGTCTTAGCATTAGCCGAAGGCACAGGAGTGTGAATGATAGGTGAAACACTCTGGATTGGAGCAGAGCTGACTTGGCAGGTACAGGTGGATTCAGCAGTGGGGAAGAACCCAATTAGCTACTGTTAACAATGGGTGTTATTGCTATCGGCGTGGAGATAGCAAACTCCTGAAGCTACAGCATCATCAAAAAACAGACTAGACAACCCCAGGACATATGTAATCAAGAGAAAGAGGGGGAAAAACAATACATTCTTTCTCCCTAGAGACCGTTATTTTAACTTTTAGCTACACCGTTTGCATTCTGTTTGTCCATCGGTGCGTTATACCTTGGATAAACATTGGGAGGATTCTGCGGTTACATTGCTTTGTTCGTGAATAGATAAATGTCCATAAAGAGATTTTTTATGTCTTTAGGGGCTTTTCGCCAAAGGAAAGGATTGACATGGTTAGACTGGATATCATGAGTCTGTTGTCCATCGGCATGAAAATCACCTTTTCCTCTCCTCTCTGCTTCTTTCTCTAGCTCAAGTTCCCGACAATGACGAGCAGTTTGTCCCAGACTTCCAGACTGAAAACTGTGAGTATATGATGCCACAATGTTATTGTATTTGTATATGTATGTGTGAGTCTATGTGTTTGTGTGTGTGTGTGTGTGTGTGTGTTTGCACTTGTGTGTATGTGTGAGTGTGTGTGTTTTTCCATGTCTCTCAGTACCCCCACCTTCACTCTCACATGTGCTCTCCAGAGAGCTAGTCTTGCGGATTCGCAGACAGGGGCAGAAGAGAGGGGGTAGAATAGGTAGCTATGATATTATAGCACTGGGGTTTATTTATGTAGAAAAACATCAAAATATTTTGAGTCGTTTGCAATGAGTGATAATAATCAAATAGTGTTTTATATATATATATAATAATCTCAAACTCAAGTATTTTATCCTCTGTAACTGTCAGTATKTGTTGTGGTGGTTATACTGGAAGAAATCCAATATATCTTGACATAAATGCGCTATACATTATAATGCACTTGGTGGCACAGTACAATGAGCATTTAAAGTGAGTGGAGACGAGGCTGTTGTTGGCACAGTGTGGTTATGAAGGAAGTCAGCCAGCGTGGAGACAGACATGGAGTGAGTGGAGCTCAGTGGGATCCAGTGCTAGCACATGTCTTTTAGATGAGCCAAAAGGCCTGTGCAACAGTGAGAAAGCAGGAAACTGTGTCTGTAATGACCATTACCCCCCTTTATCACTCACATGTTTGATATTCACCTCAGAATATTTTATTAATTTCAATACTTTTATTTTTTACATTTGTCTCAAGGAACTGTTTGGTTTTGAGGAACCTCCTACCAGTTTCTCTGAGCTCCATAGACATACAGTATGGTACATATCCACTATAGGATCCAAAATGGTTGCACAGTAACATCCATAAGGTCTTGAGGTCCCCATGTCCTTCAAAGCCATCCAGGGCCCATCGTGTACATTGTAGTAGGAGACTGCTGACCATAGGAAACGTCCTGTTGGCATGCCGGAGCAGACTGGAAAGGCACAAACAGATGGTGGGAGGGAGGGTGAGGGCACCGTGGTTGGGCTCTCGAGCAGGCGTCCCAGCCTGCAGTACTCCAATATGGGTTTCACCAAGGAGAGAGTGAGAGAGGATGGTGGGATTGTTTAGAGGTCAATAGAGGTAAAACGAGGTGTATGACATGTGCAGTCCGTTCATTCTTACAGTATGAAGAAATATACATTGAGAACAGGTGGAAACGTGGCAATAGACTTTGAGAACACTGTTGATCAAGCTGATATTTTTGACATCTTTTTTTGCGCTTCACAGAGAAGCATTCATGTCCTCACTTTATCACCTCACTTGTGGACAATTTTTCCATGTCCATCAACCATACTTAACATCACATTTGAAGGGGAAACTTCCAGACATTGAATCTTAAGGCTTTGCACATGGAGGAGACATTTTCTTTGTCTAATACCTTCAATGTTAGTGGTTTCCATGCTCTCATTAGCATAACTTAGCAGGGTATGAGGAAGTACTGTAGGTGGTGTAAAATGAGACCACATGTAATCAGCAGATAAGCTACTAACATTATCAGTAATGGCAAGCACTTAGTTTGTGAAAATTGATTCCCCCCCCCTGTTGCTATTTTATGAATGGACTGGAGAAATATCTGCCAAAAGTAGACTTCACTSTAAATGCCAAAATACACAGTTTGTAACCCAACGCACACAACTGTTGCCCTCAAGGGCGTTTTGTGGTAATTTGGAATGATTGGCACCAAAATGACATTTATTAGCTTGCAGCTAATATAGTGGCTGTATTGAGAAAATTCACTGTGAACGGCATAGCTGGTTGGGAGGTATTTCAAATATGATTTAAATAAGGGAACCAAAATAATCAATGAAAGAGATTGTGTGCACTTAAAGTCAAGTCAGAGACAAAAGGCAAATAGACTAAAATCTGTATTTATAAAACATCAATGATCAAAATGTTGTTTTGAACCAAATGTATGCTTTGGTTTCTAAATAAGGAATAGGGCCAAACAAAATATTAAAATGCAAATAATGTGGGCAAGCATAACGCATGTTCATTTTGTACAGAAAACCAGCCAAAGAAATTGACAGAATATTTGAGAAATTCAAAATGAAATCCATTCAAAATGATGTAATTAACTGTGGTAAATGCTTGTTCTTATGAAACACAGTCATTTAGGTAAATCAATCTGTAGATAATCACAGCAATTTAACATTGATGGACCTGACATTCAAAAAGGTTTATCTGTTCTCGTTACAGGTGATGTCTTCCATATTGATTGGTGTACATTTGGCACCCCACTGATAAATCTATGGTGACATTTCCATCTCTATTTTAGGTGCCTCTCTTTAGGTGCCTCTCTGAGCTGTTCTTAACATTGTAGCGCATTCAGTTCATTTGCATATTAAGCTACTGTGTTGTATAACAAAAACCTAATTTCATAAACCATAATTATAGTGAACAAAAATATCAACGCAACATGTAACAATTTCAAAGATTTTACTGAGTTACAGTTCATATAAGGAAATCAGTCAATTTAAATAAATTCATTAGACCCTAAATCTATGGATTTCACATAACTTGGCAGGGGTACAGCCATGGGTCGGCCTGGCAACCAGGCCCACCCACTGAGGAGCCAGGTCCAGCCAATAAAAATTAGTTTCCCCCCACAAAAGGGCTTTATTAAAGACATAAATACTCCTCAGTACCCCCACCCCCCTCATACGATCCCACAGGTGAAGAAGCCAGATTTGGAGGTCCTGGGCTGGCGTGGTTACACGTGGTCTGCGGTTATGAGGCCGGTTCGACGTACTGCCAAATTCTCTAAAACGACGTTGAAAGCAGCTTATGGTAGAGAAATGAACATTACATTATCTGGCAACAGCTCTGGTGGACATTCCTGCAGTCAGCATGCCAATTGTATGCTCCCGCAAAAATGTTGACATCTGAGGCATTTGGTTGTGTGACAAAACTGCACATTTTAAAGTAGCCTTTTATTGTCCCCAGCACAAGGTGGACTTGTGTAATGATCATGCTGTTTAATCAGCTTCTTGATATGCCACACCTGCCAGGTGGATGGATTATCTTGGCAAAGGAGAAATTGTCACCAACAGGGATGTAAACAGAATTTCAGAGAAATAAGCTATTTGTGCGTATGGAACATTTCTGGGATTTTTTATTTCAGCTCATGAAACATGGGGCCAACACTTTACATGCTGCATTTATATTTTTATTCAGTGTATGTCCATTGATAAATACATGTACATCACAAAACAGTAAACAATAMGTCTCTGTTACTTATTGTCCCTCTTGCCGTAAGCCTTTAATTAGCCAGATAAGGCTGCAGCCTCTGTGTCTGCGACGCCTGTGACGCCGTTCGACCTCGTCAAAGGTCTCCCCTCAGGARGTACCACTTTGACCWCCGATCGATGACCCGTAAAGGTCGCRCCCCRCCGAGGCCAGCGAGACCTGTGAACATCCCCTGTGCTTTGCCMCAACRTGCCCCGTGCATCAGTCCCCTGGGACCCAGGCGTCAGATGGGGTGTTGACAGATCGMCTCCTCCACACAGAGAGACTGTGACACTGTCACACAGGCCAAGCTGTCAGTCAGCAGTGAGAAACTCAAAACATCCGCTTCTCTCAGCTCCTCAACCTCTAAACTACTTCCTCAGTCATCAGCCCCGGAATGGACTTGTTTTACAAGGCCCATTCAAGAAAAATATACACTGGGTTGGCAATCACCCATGTAGACATTTGAGCATGGTTTTGGCCTGAATAACCAGAGAAAAAACAAGCAATTTTTGTTTTTTGTTTAGTTTGATTGATTTTCACTTCCCTTCATGATCGCTATCTACTTTGTTTTGACGACCCAGTGTGTCTGATACGGATTTTAACATGAAAATTGACCAACCTCTGCCTGTCAACTTTAACGAGGAAATGATTGTGCCCTATTCTCTGCATAAGTAAAGCACTTTGGGTTTATACTCTCCTCAGTAGTTGTGCATGTGCCTGGTGCAACCGCGTGTGCATGTTCGTGCATGTACGTAGCCTACATGTGTTTATTAGCGATGACACACTAGCTCTCCAGGTACCCAGGACTGACTTGATCCTGACTGACTGGGTTTTCATCAGCGTGGCCAAGTGAATTAGTGTTGATCATGACTCAAGATGATGGGACGTTAATCAGGACTGATTTGGCACTTAACAGCTTCTTAAATGCACAGGCCACTGTGGGGAACTGGGCATAGGTACAGAGAGTGGGCTCAGATCAATGGGCCTTGTTAGTGTTGTCTGGACATTATTGGCAGTTAGCTGAAACGTGATATGGATTTAGTGGAGTCTAGCCCTGCTTTGAGATTGTCATATTTCAGGAAGGAAGAGAGTGAGTTACAGTGAGTGATGAAGACTGGGATTCTGGACTTAGAAATAGAAATAGTCTGCATAGATCCCGGCCCTGTCCTTAGGGAAAGCATTGGAGTAAGATGAAGTACTGGATATGCTTTTATGTATACCTATTACCCAAGTGTTGAGTAAGGATTTTATATGTGGTGGAAGGGCCTTCGAAATAGGTTTACTTTCCATGGTGATATGACTATTGTACATTTGGACATATAGAGTACTGATAAATAATGAATGAGTTACTGAATAAATGTTTCAACATCACCAATCTAATGTACCTTTCTACCTGTCTCCTCTCCATCCCCCTTCCCTCTCTCTCACACATACATGTCGTAGTGGCATTCCACGGACTGCAGCTGAAGATCAAGAAGGAGCCCCACAGCCCCTGCTCCGAGGTGGGCTCCACCTGTGGCCAGGAGCGGCCCTTCAAACTCCACTATGGGGAGAAGTGCCTGTACAACATCAGGTAGGTAAGCCACAGCACCAGTCACTTTCCCCTATCTGGAACCAACAGAGCCAGATTGCAYACAAAGAAATAGACTAACACCCAAAAATGAACATCATAGGTTTTGGTGGTTTGTAAAATATCCTGTGGGATATTGAAGTAGTATTTATTTTACCTGTAGCGAAATCTCACAAGGATTCTGYAGGTAAATGTGGTTTGATGAAAATTAAAATGAATCACATTTTGTAGTCTTTTTTCATCTCCACAAGTCCAATATATCTCCACGCTGTTAGATGGATAATGACTGCTTCATTATGATTGCTTGATAAACTACAGTACTWCTGGCTTCCCACCCTGTTTTCAAAGTTGTATTACTTCCATTTTGAAAATTCAAGACATTGGAATTGCAGCCATTCCCTATGAAACAAAAGGCCAGGTGCTGTGCTAAATGTTTCAAGTKGGATGCACTTGACTTGGGGAATAGATCTAGGATAATATACTGTCTACCTAAGGTGCTTTTTCAAATGAACCAAAATGCCGATGGCACAATAATTGCCTAGTTACGTCAAATCTTGAATTGATTTGACTTGTGATATATGGCATTGTGGTATATGCTTGCGATATTACAGTGCCGTGTACGTCAAGGGTCATCTTGAAGATGTATTCTAGAAGAGGAAACACAAAAGTATTTTAAACCCTAAACATACGCTAAAATATCTATATTTTCTTAAAGAAGGAAAATGTGTCAAAATTCAAATTCTAAATTTGGTGCAAAAAGTTTTTAAACTGTCATTTTGACAATAACTATAACATAAAAGACGATTGGATATGTAAAAGGATAGCGTTCAAATACTAGGCCACACTAATCAAATCAAATTGATTTATATAGCCCTTCTTACATCAGCTGATATCTCAAAGTGCTGTATAGAAACCCAGCCTAAAACCCCAAACAGCAAGCAATGCAGGTGTAGAAGCACGGAGGGGGGGTACAATGGCTTCTGTCAAACGGCATGCGTCGACATAATGTAAAAACAACAACAGACTGATCCCTCCACCCCGTGTGTCTCTCAGTGCCTACCAGCAGCACAAACACCCAACAGGCATGAAGCCCTCCAGCCCAGCGACGCCCCCCTGCAGCAACCCCGTGTCCCCCCTTCATAATGGCTCCCCCACGGCCGTCCCCACCCCCAAACCAGACAGGACGTACCCCCACCTCCAGCCCCTCCCGGACAGCACCTACTCCATGGACCACAGGTACTGTACTACACAGCTACTGTRTACTGTAGGCTACCACTACATCATCTTTAAACTGGCACTAACAAAACATTATCGACATAGTTTCAAGTGCACRTTTTAMGTTTATTTGATCATTTTAGTACATTCAGTACAGYTTACCAGAATCTAGATGTACCATTCTAATTAKACACAASGGKTKKWWWAAWTKKYMARSYTTWRGKWWWARMAWKKKKWWTTRWKKYMRKYCKWYYKKYYYMAWYSGKTWWYMWKRAAAWTTKKKRAAAWKKWAWWTTTTTKSCYTTKTCAGATTTCGACGTCAGCTGTCGGAGCCCTGCCACTCGTTCCCCTCCCCACCGTCGATGTCTCGGGACGGAAGGCCCATGTACCACAGACAGATGTCTGAGCCCAACATCCTGTTCCCCCCACAAGGCTTCAAGCAGGAGTACCCCGACCCCTTGTTTGAGCACCCTGCCATGGTGGGGGCGCCCATTCCCCCCACGTACCCCCCGTCCATGATGATCAAACAGGAGCCCAGGGATTTCACCTATGACTCAGGTGAGTGGGCGTAATGGGTATCTTCTTCTTTTTTTGGGGGGGGGGTGGTCAGAGAGATACAGTAAAATATGTTGTATTTAATATTGCGGTGTCATTATATTATTTGGTATTTGGTATTTTATTAGGATCCCCATTAGCTGTTGCGAAAGCAGCGGCTCTTCTTCCTGGGGTCCACACAGAACATGACAAATGAGATAATACAGAACGTTAATAGACAAGAACCGCTCAAGGACAGAACTACACACATTTCAAAACTTCACACGTAGCCTACATATCAATACATACAGCCTGCAGGATGCAGGACATGCTTTGTGGAGTGTTGTGTCAAAAAAAGCAGAACATCTCTTTATTACGTCCGGACCTCTCCCCATCTTTACAACTATTGAATCTATAACTAGGGTAAGAGCTATAGAAAAATGTAGCCTACTGTATATTTATATTTTATTGTCCATCATGAAATTCAACCAAAGGACACACTTTTCACTCAATAATATAACCAAATACTTTTGGCATTTGGACCCACCACAGCATCAAACTACCCTCTTTTTAATCAGACCAGATAGTTGTCATTTGAGGAATGGGCCTGTTGATTGGATTAACCCATTATTAGTGCAGGGGGTTCTGGTTTGGGTGTCTGTGCCGGGCTCCATTTCCTGTGGTGCTCTAATCTTTGTGCCTGGTCACAGTCCGCCCCCGCAGGAGGGGTGGTGGAGTGTTCTAACCCCCCCCCCCCTCCCTGGGTCCCTGAGGCCACGTCGGGGCATGAATGAATGAACCTGCACTGGACTGCTGGCTTCATTCATAAGATAGAGCCAAGGAGAGATTACTGTGGAGTGGTGTAATAGTGTGCCCAGTCAGGGTGGAATGTGGCATCCACTGCAGAGAAAAATTTCAATATAAACAGCACTGAGCTCCCTTTGAGTTGGCCTTCTCTCTGTAACATGAGCCCTTTTCAACAGGGACATGTTCATAAGAGAGCGCAACAGAAAACAAAATGTTTCTATGTCCAGGTAGTCCTCACTATTTACATTTGAGTTATTCAGCAGACTCTCTTATCCAGAGCATCTTACAGTAGTGAGTGCGTACATTTTCATACTGTTCCCCCGTGGGAATGGAACCCACAACCCTGGTGTTGCAAGCACCATGCTCTACCAACTGAGCCACACTGGACAGTTTATTTCAGTCGGTTGTCTTCAGTTTGGTGTCTAATGAACATTACCCTGCAAACATTTACACAGGTTTCCATGTATCTCGATGGCATGGATGAACAGAGCGAGTCCTTTTCCAGCATGTTTTATATCCCAGATTGACCATTTAGGGGAATTTATTAGCAGTCATTCTGCAGCTTGGTTACTAGACCAGGCCTGTTGAGAGGATGGGAGGGGAGCCTGGTAATTTCATTAGCAGTAATTTCCTCTACAAGCCCATTACTTTGATGAATTAAATTAACGGGATTAGTCATTTTATTGACCATTCACTTTGTAACTGTTTCGGCTCTTTGATTGTAACCAGCAGCTGTAATGTTGTAGGAGGGCCAGACATATACAGTATAATATTATACTGTTGTAAATAGTACCGGTGAAGTTGTCGGCAGTGAAACAAAGTCATCACAGCCATCATGCTTCACTGCTGAAGAAACAGAACAGGCAGAAAACATGGCCGACACGTTATGCTACATTTACTCCAACGCTGCTAATAGGTTACCTTGAGCTTAGCCAAGACTAAGACACTACACTGTTCAGTACTAGTTTCATATTGTATGCTTGGTGTTGACTGAGCTCCAGTGCGATGCTAGAAGACATGTTCTTTTATCAGGGGCAGTGAGTGAGCAGTAACTGACTGCTCTCAGATAGCTGATACTGTCCTAATGCTCCACTGTCCTAAGGGCTTCTAACACCCATTCTTCCCTGTCTCCAGCAGAAGTGCCTAGCTGCCATTCTGTCTACCTGAGGCAAGACGGMTATCTGGCTCACAGCAGCAGGACTGAAGGTGAGGGATGACACTTGGAGACATGCATGTTGGTTGGGTTATTCATCCCGTCCAAGTTGCCGTTTTCCCAATGCGATTTCTCAACACTGTCTCGTCTCTCAGGCTGCATGTTCGATAAAGTCGCRAGACATTTCTACGACGACACCTGCGTGGTCCCCGAAAAGGTTGAAGGTGAGACGTCCAAGAGGCGACACATAAACTGCTGCTTTCACTTGTAATTTCAATCAAAGACATTTTAAGCCATTGAAACATGTGAAATGACAACCTCCTCCCAACATCCCAACCGTCCCTCCATCCCCCTCCTTCCTCCATCCCCCCTCTAGGTGACATAAAGCAGGAGTCAGGTCTGTACCGTGAAGGTCCAACCTACCAGCGCCGAGGCTCACTGCAGCTCTGGCAGTTCCTGGTGGCTCTCCTGGACGACCCGTCCAACTCTCACTTTATCGCCTGGACCGGCCGGGGCATGGAGTTCAAACTCATCGAGCCAGAGGAGGTGAGAGCATGTCTGTCTCATCATATTCCACATGGAGTATCTTAGTCCCTTCAAGCAACAGTGACCAGATTATTCTGATCATTGAAGTGAGTTTGAGGTGAAATCTGTTCTTCAAACGGTCAGAATAATGTTTTAGGAAACGTTTGAACGAGGCAATGTACCGTACTGACGTTCCTTTTTTATTGCCTCACCCCGTGCTAAAAGTATGAAATCTGATCAAATCAAACACTGTCAACCAGAGAGTGGCCTACTAAATATTTCAATKAACCTGTTCCTAAAAATATAAACGGTGTTGACGGTTCTGCCCTTTGAAATGGAACAGGTCTGGGTTTGTGCGCTCACATTACAGACAGAGAGGCACAGTCAGTGTCCGGTGTGTTGGTAGGGTAATGGTTAGAGGAGTGTGTGTATGTGTGTGTTGGGGGGGTAACTTGGCATCGGTCCACATGGCCCAACTCAGTGGAACCAGCCAGCTGCAGCGAACAGGGGGGGCATTCATACCATCAGGTGACCAAACGCGCTAACTTTGGGCTTTGGGTGGCCGTAAATTTTGCCTTTGGCCCGGGCAGGTGTAACACATGAATGAGCATGAGGACATGAAAGGGGGCGCAATGTTTTTAGTGTTGGGTCCAGGCAGAGAGAGAGAGAGAGAGAGAGAGAAAGAGAGAGTGGGGATGAGAGAGTCAGAGAGAGACAGGGTTAGAGAGAGAGAGAGACAGGGTTAGAGAGAGCGAGAGACAGGGTTAGAGAGAGCGAGAGACAGGGTTAGAGAGAGCGAGAGACAGGGTTAGAGAGACAGAGAGACAGGGTTAGAGAGAGAGAGAGAGACAGGGAGAGAGAGATTGGTATACAGAGACAGTGGGAGTAGGGCTTTAGAATGGAGGATGGGAGGTTGTGTGGTCTGGTAGACAGGTGCTGTAACATCTGCTGCCTGCTCCACTGGGTGGGTGACAAGTTCCTAATGAACACATCCCTGTCAAGGGGTGTGGAGTCTGGTTCCACTCTAATTGCTGTTATTAGGAAATATGGATTAGTAAGCTTTGACATTTAGACAACGTCATTGCATTCTTACCGGGAAGTTGTGTAACAGGGGGTGTGTTATGTTCTCACCTCTTATTATGCACAGGGAATATGTTACAAGACTGAAGCCACTAATCCTCAACTAAACATAATACATGTGATCTTTCTATGACATTCTGGTTCTATTCATTTCACCATGGCCATTTCCCCTTTGTTTATGTGCGTCTGTCTGTTCGTGGATGTGTGTAACAAAGGTTGCACGTCGATGGGGAATCCAGAAGAATCGACCAGCTATGAACTACGACAAACTCAGCCGATCGTTACGCTATTACTACGAAAAAGGCATTATGCAGAAGGTAAAAGAGGCCTAAGGCTGCACCCTGACAAGAGACATATGACGATGGTTCTGCGTTTGATTAGCTGTAATACCTTCTTCTCCATAGYCAACCATGKGCTCTGACAAMTGTCCCTTTGGGGACAATAAAGTTAATCTCATTTTATCTTATCTAATCTTATCTTATCTCCAGGTGGCAGGGGAGAGATACGTGTACAAATTTGTGTGCGACCCCGAGGCTCTGTTCTCCATGGCCTTCCCTGACAATCAGCGGCCCGTGCTGAAGACGGACATGGAGCGGCAGATCAACGAGGAGGACACGGTGCCGCTGTCACACTTTGACGAGAACATGGCCTACGTGCAGGAGGCGGGGCCCTACTGCAACCCRCCACACCCGTACAGCGAGGGCTACGTTTATTAACGTAAAKCCCCAAGACGCCGAACTGCAATGCATTTCACAGTCACTACGAACAGGGGGAAAGACTTTGTCATTCAGAGGACCCCGACTCACCCTCTCTCACAAACTCCACATTTTTTCTTCACATTTTTGTTGACGTCCAAGCCGTACTGCAGGATAGAGAGTGCACTTTATGGACTGACTGACAGTGTGTGAACCTGCGGGGGCTAGCTATGTAATTGGGTCGTTTCAGATGTTTATGTTGATTTTAAAGGAGGGATTCCCCCCCGAGCATGCCGTATTCGTATGAGACAGGACTCAAAGGCCAAAGGTCACATATGGACATATTCCTGCAGTCTAGGCAGGTGAATCCTCAGAGCTTGAAGGAAAAAAAAATTGCCCTGATCTTTTCGACAGTTACAGGAAGCATCCTCAATTATTTCTCTCAGTCCTCTTTTTGTTCAATTGCCCTTTCATCTCCATCATGTGTACTTTCTTACTCATTTAAGTGAATAATGCAATGTATTGTAATGACATGCTTTTAAGATACTTTTATGGTGAAGTGACATAATTATAGACTTGAAACAGTAATGTAATTATACCAATCTTAGTTGACATCTACATGCTGCCTTGCTACCAGTTTTAAACGTGCCCCTTTGCCAATACTGACTGCCCAACAGTACATCATGATATGACTGAATGTTGGGTTCCTTTTCGAAACTGCATTGACTGTGTAGACCTGTAGGAATTCGACACGAAACGGTCAGATGCAATCAAATTCACCCTAAACATACTTTATTATCTGTAATGCAAATGACCTGTATTTAAAAGACAAATGAAGCGGAGACTGTACCTTTATTTAGTCTTTGCATTTTTATGTATATCACACCAGCAGTCGACTTAATGAATTACATATTTAGAACAAACATTTCATTCTGATTTGTCCTACATTAGATGACGCAAATGGTTTTTATGTTAATGATGTGTACCAGTTCAGCCATAACACTAGTTATCCGATATTTCAAGGCCACAATGTGGGAAATGTACAAAACAAACATTCCTTTTAAATCCTATTACACGATGTTGCTTTCCCCTTTTAAAATCAAAGGTAATGTGAGGAATGCATACCGTACAAAAAAGAGAAAAACATGCTAAATGAAATTAAATATCTAACTTTTTCCTTTTTTGTTTGTAGACAAATTATGTAAATGTTGCATACAGGGGTTGCATTTTAATAAAAAGGTATCAGAAATATTTTGAATTTTATAGTATTATAAAGATCCATGTTATATCAGAAATAGGGTTTCCATGTGTTATCAGGTAAATGCACATTGGTTGCTGCTTCTAATTGTAACTGTCATTTTATAGTCTAAAAATAATGGCATCTGCAATTCTGCGTTCTATGTTTAATTGTTTTGTTTATTCATATGTTTTGTTTTATATTCTTCAAAAATGAAAAAAATGAAGTCACCACGATGAAGTTCTGTAAAAAGTATACAGGTTGGGATGGGATTAGCAATAGCCAAAATTCTGTAATAAAATTGTGCTGAAAAACTGGTATATGCGTGATTGTCACCCATGAAAATATATATTTTTTTTACCACGAATACAATATTTTCTGATTTATTTAAGTCTTAACAAGTAAACATTTGTAAAGAGAATAGAAGTATGGGATCTTGGTGAGCTATCTATGGCAACTATTGAAATAGAAAATAGAATTTTGGTCGTAATTTCCACAGCCAATCTTACCACAACCTCTTGTTGCATTAAACACAAATATTCTGTAAGGTTTCAAAACCACATTACTCAGTAGATTTACTGACAGACATAAACACAATTAGAGCAGTTCAACCAAGCATGTGTGGGTTGGTGTAGAGAAGTGCAATGGAGAAAAGTAACTCGTCAATTTCCAGGTTGGTGGGGATACTCTCTACCGCAAAGCATTTAGCCAAAAGTGACACACAAAGAAAAATCAATGTCTAATTTAAAGCACTATTTTTTTCATGTTGTACAATTGTTGGTGTCTTTTATTCCTACTCTTAAAAAGCTGGAGTGTCAGTAATGAAAAAGTAACACTGCCTTAAAGTTATTATTGCCTCGTGTAAAGTGTCACTCGCAAAAAAATCAATGACTAATTTAAGGAAGCGTTGTTTAATTGGTTTCACTGGGGGAAAAATGAAAACGGATGTGTAAGTAATGAAAAAACACAGCTTGCCTTAATTTGTCAGGCCAGGTTACAGGCAAACCCTATTATAGGTCCTACTGTTAGATGTTTTTATTGATTGCCTATAGTGCAATGTATTGCCCCTTTAACTTTATCCATCTGATTGCTTTTTTGAAGCATTTACTAACACCTAACTTTTAATATGATGGATTACATATTTGATTACAGGGTCGTTCCACCAATTCAATGCTTTGAGAAGTGTAACTTGGTAAAAAAAAAGTTGATTTGACCTCATTTTAACATTTTGTCATAAAGAACACATGTTCAACTATACTGAACAAAATTATAAATGCAACATGCAACAATTTCAGTTCATATAAGGAAATCAGTCAACTGAAATAAATGAATTAGGCCCTAATCTATGGATTTCACATGACTGGGCAGGGGCGCAGCCAATCAGAATTAGTTTTTCCCCACAAAGGGCTTCATTACAAACAGAAAAACAAATTTTTGTTAAGTATACATAAAAAACTAGGTTGACCATAACAGGGTTGGAGATTTCATCTTAAATCAGACATAAATCCCCTCGTGACTGGAGGAATGGAAGCGTGTTGTGTGCCACAAGCTTTTAATGTGGCAATTTAATTGCAAAAATATTTCTAGTCTTGTCTATTTATGGGTAACAGGGTTAACGTGGGATGCTCAACCCGCTCAGTTACCCACCACAAACATCAGTCAATGTCCAAAAATAGTCGAACCAGCTCTTCTGATTTGACACCGATTTGACTGTTAGATGTTCAATGTTTATCTGGGATTTTTTTTTTTAAAGGAATAGTTTCACCATATTAAAATGAGAGTTCAGTTCATGTAACAGGGTTGACCTTAAAATGAGGGACAGAGTCACTAATCACATTAAATAAATAATAGTCTTCAGAAATGACTTTATCAAAGCAACAAAATAACTAGGGCTTTGCAATGATGACGAAACGTGGACCTTTTTCACTTTAGCAAGCCTCTGTTCATATGACAAATGTGATTATATGGTATATATTAAAGGACATTTCATTTAATATAGCAGGCATTTAAAATAAAATATTGATGCACAATTTCTACTTAAAATATCAAAAGAGCGTAAAATGCGCTCTTTTCGTGGAACGACCGTACAGTCAAACTTGTGCTTCCGGAAAAAAGCCTTTTTGTTTTGATGCCTCATCAGTTGTGTGTGTCCAAGGCTGTGGTTGACTTTGGCTGTTGAAATGAACTTCACGGTTCCAGAGCGGACACAATTGACTGCGGTTTATTCAAAGTTCCACATTGAAATCCCATGCAAACCTCTGTGTTTTAAATACGTGGTGAGCATTCATGTCATCCGGGAAATTGAATGCCCTACAAAAGAGCACTAAGGAAGAGAGCTTATAGAGATCCTATAACATTATATTTCACCAAGAAATAAACAGGTTTCAGAGAAAGGAGTTCATTTTGGGAAGCCCTCTAGGCTTCACGTATTGGAGCTGAAAATTGCCATGCTAATCCTGTTATCTGGTTACAATACATAGAACATGGTTTAAAGGGATAGTTCAGCCATTTTACATATTTATTTCATTGTCCATATACTGCTTTCCAAAGAAAACACGTATCTTAACATGTCAAATCACTGAACTATCACTTTAAGATATTTTTTTTTTTAAACCTTATGCATTGTGTGACAGTAGTTACATTTTCCCCTTTACTACCAGTCATGCTAATATGGGATGATTCGTGTGTCTCTGAACTGTGATTCTGTCCATTCTGTCCTCCCCCACTGGAGCAAGCAGATGGCCCTTGGTTCTTGAGTCATCACAAACCCATTACGGGAGTGACTCGTGTTCACCGTGGCTGTCTTGATTCGTGCCCGATGGTCCTCGCTATACCTCGCCGGTGTTTGCAGAGGCTCTAAGTTCTCTTTGGGCTTTATGACACGCCGTGTTTGCTCAGGTTAAATGGGTTGTGTTGCCAGCCGAGTCGCCTGATTGGCTCTGACACTGTAGTATTTGACAAGTGAAATGACATTGGGCCACCCCCATGTAGCAAATGTGTTTGGGCTTTCGAAACAAGTGTGCTTTTAATATGGTGTGTTTACCCGTGAAAAAGCCCCTAAGTGTGTTTCTATCTTTCCTGCCAGGGTGTCTTTCCTGCCACTGGTCCATCAGTGGCCAGACCAGTGAGCATAAATCATTCAGGGGTAAATCAGAGGAACAACAGTGGTTTTACAAGGAAAAGCAGGGAGATAATAAAGCCTCTGTAATAGCAGGCCCATTACAGCTGTTGGTACAGTTAAAGGCACTGTCTGCTGATTAAAATAAATAAATAAATAATGAATAGCGTGAGAGGGTTGAGGAGGAGGCTTGAAGCGCTGGGCATCTTGCTATGACATGCATTATATGAACTAGGTCTACAGAATTATAACCTAGGAGAAGCCACTTCTGTAGAGGAACTTTGAATGTCCTTTGAGCTAGCTAGCTAGAAAGCTTGTGTGTTCAGAGCGCCACCAGAATTAAAAACACATCTTACCTTTTGTAGTTAATAAATCCAACGTGAAAAGTGGTAACTAGGCCTATAGTATCCTTCACTAAAATTGAAAAAGTTTATCCATTCTTCTCTAGTTTATAAAAAATCTCTCTCCATAATCTCTGAATCACGCTTGTAACATCAGTAGCTACAGTAAACTATGCTTCAGAGGGGGGAGGGGCAGGTAGCCTAAACACACACAGGCAAAGATTTTCAGCTTGCAGGCAGACACTGGAATAAGTTTCTGATTGGCAGAGTGAGGGCTTTGCATAGGTGCTTTGTTGTGTTCTGTTGTGGGAATATAAAAAAATGTCTGGAACATAAAATAGCATTATTAACCGATTCCTATGCTTTAAAATAACGATTCTGTTCCGGAACAGTGTGGCTCATTTCGTTCTAAGTTCCATTTCTGTTCCTTGAAAAATGTCATTCTTTGCCAGTTTTCTGTTCTGTTCTCTGAACGGGTTCCATATACAGTACCAGTCAAAACTTTGGACACACAAAAAAAGGGTTTTTCTTTATTTGTACTATTTTCTACATTGTAGTGAAGACATCAAAACTTTGAAATAACACATATGGAATCATGTAGTAACCAAAAAAGTGTTAAACAAATCAAAATATGTTTAATATTTGAGATTCTTCAAAGTAGCCAACCTTTGCCTTGATGACAGCTTTGCACACTTTTTGCATTCTCTCAACCAGCTTCAAGATGTAGTCACCTGGAATGCATTTCAAATAACAGGTGTGCCTTGTTAAAAGTTCATTTGTGGAATTTCTTTCCTTCTTAATGCGTTTGAGCCAATCAGTTGTGTTGTGACAAGGTAGAGGCGGTATACAGAAGATAGCCCTATTTGGTGAAAGACCAAGTCCATATTATGGCAAGAACAGCTTAAAAAATAAAAGAGAAACGACAGTCCATCATTAGTAAATACGGAAAATTTAAAGAACTTTGAAAGTTTCATGTGCAGTCGCAAAAACCATCAAGAGCTATGATGAAACTTGCTCTCATGAGTAGCGCCACAGGAAAGGAAGACCCAGAGTTACCTCTGCTGCAGAGGATAAGCTCATTACAGTTACCAGCCTCATAAATTGCAGCCCAAATAAATGCTTCAGAGTTCAAGTAACAGACACATCTCAACATCAACTATGTGAATCAGGCCTTCATGGCTGAATTGCTGCAAAGAAACCTCTACTAAAGGACACCAATAAGAAGAAGAGACTTGCTTGGGCCAAGAAACACAAGCAATGGACATTAGACTGGTGGAAATCTGTCCTTTGGTCTGATGAGTCCAATTTTTAGATTTTTTGTTTCCAACCACTGTGTCTTTGTGAGATGCAGAATAGGTGAACATGTATGGTTGATGTCTTTACTATTCTTACTATTATTCCACAATGTAGAAAATAGTAAAAATAAAGAAAACCCTTGAATGAGTAGGCGTCTCCAAACTTTTGACTGGTACTGTATATACTGTATATATTTATTTTTTTACACACCAATCATATTTCATCCACTAAACATGGGGAATAGAATGAAAGTAAAACATGAAAACACTAATTTTCATAAATACACATTGGCCCTTTAATGTCCAATGTAGGTGGGCCTACATCTACAACAGTTTCATCAATTGCATCGAGCCCATCCAGATTGTGTACTGTATAGGCTGCTGTAATTGTTATCTCCAGTAGCCAGTCACAGCGAATGGATCAAAGGTCTCAGAGAAGCTGCTGACTCCTGAGACGAACAGCGTCGTCTGTAATTGACGAGGAGCCCTCTCAGATCTAGGCATCGCCGGTGGTTCCATCCACACTCATTACACTGTTCCCCCTGTTGATCTGGTTGCCATCTTCCTGTTCTGGACCAGATGAAACACAAAGAGCAGACTGGGGGCTGACTGACAGAAACTGACACAAAAATCATGGCAGTAATAAATAGGGGCGTGATCCATGTTTAGAAAGCTGTGAAATTGGATATTGAGATGCTTTTAGGTGGGAGCGTCGGGTCGAAGTAGTTTCTGACTAGACTGTGGGCACAAGATGATCTGATCATTGGGAATGTAAGACGGGGTAATAATCGCTTGACAGTCCTATCCTTTATCCAGAGGGTGGTTCTGTTGTAGAATGGATGCCCTGCTTATTTTCAATGGGGATTTCTCACATTCATCTCATTTTGTCTACTACCATTTAAATGAGAACAAACGTACTTTGCCATTCAAAGGATTTTCTCAATATGTAGGCCTACCTTTCTTACCGTTTACACAATATCCTTTGTCAAAATGGGTGATGTGTTTAAACAACCCCTTACTGACACTGTGTTTGTGTCTTGATGATGATCTGGGATTGCATGGCAGTATGGCATCTATTGTTCACATAGCTTTGAAGTTATGATTGCTGCCTGCATCTGAAAATTGTTTTTGCATTTAGTGATGATGATGATGATGGTGATAATTTGTTGTTGTACTTATTGCTAGTGTGGCTACTTTTTTCATCTCCTGCCTGAACTACGAGTAGTGAGGGTTAACACTCTCACACGACAGCCCCAACACACCATGTGGCGTGCCACATTCCCTGCCAGCCAACGCTCGACTCCGGAGACGTTTTGTACACACGAACGGGAGGCTGTCAAAACCAACAGTCGAGGCAGGGTTGCCACGACGGCGCCTCGTCTCGCATCTCCTTCTCCGGGTGTCACACAGTTGGCCTGGCGCTCGACCCGTCTCTTCACCTTCCACAATGTCGTTTGATCTCTGCCACGCCAACACCACAGATCAGTCTCACGACAGACCCTAGTACACACAGCCACCCAGTGTCAGTGTGGTGGCCAACCATCTGTCGCCGGGCCCAGAGACCTAAGCAGCGTAGGGCTCTACCTCCTCACGCACAGTTTCCCCTCCCCTGGACCATTAGCTCTGCTACATACAGCAAGTGTATCCAGGGGGGATCTTAATAGGCACAAAATGGAGTCCTAGCTACATAATTCCCATACGGCTGCTTTTCAGTGTATACATACATGATTCATTTTTTCAACCATTTACATGCCGTTCCTCAGCTGTTAAACAAATATTTGTTCTGCCATATAGACAGTAGTGTAAATAATAATAATGACAACACTAAGAAAAATGTATCTGGGAGAAGTTATAAAAATAAGTCTTAATATAAGAGTCACGTAACCCACTCGTTTAATTCCTAGAGAGAGTTTAGTCAGTGCAGAGCCTGGAAAGTACACTAATGTAGTCAGATGATGATAGATGTTGCATGGCTAAATTTAGACCATCTCACATTTATAACGACCTAATGCTCTTAAAATAGGCTTAAGAGGAGAAATAGAGATAGTTTCTGAGACAATTATCAGTTTCTCTCTCTGTGGAGTTTTTACAGACGCGCTCGCTGTGCTAATACACGGCAGCCATGTCAAATCTACTAAATAATGCACCTATGACAATACACCTTCATTTCTTTGTGATGAGAATTTATGGGCCATTCACATGTGAGATTGAGTACAGGTGGTAATATTCTAGTCATAACTCTCTTAAAGTTATTTTATTGTAGCTCAATGTTAAAGTTTCCTTAATGATAAATAAGGTAGGCAGAGAAAAGTTTGCTTAGGTTTGTTAGCTAAATCCAGGACCTGGCGAGATTCTAGGAATGTGCATTGGAACTTAACAGAGTCAATAAAAGGAAGCGAAACCAAAAATAGAAACGCTATGATTTTAAGCCTAACAAAATGCTCCAAATAGTGTACATATCAAATGACACAAGCAAACAATTGTCTGCGGAGGCCTACACAGACCCTGGCCAATGATGAAAAACAAACCCCAGTGTGGCCCCTGTCAGATTTAGAACACTATCTCAAAATACATGTCATAAACAAGGGAGACAAATATATTTCTGAATGTGTTTCTTTGAAGGTGTAAACAGAAGACAGAAGACCAAGAACCCTCCTCTTCTCGTTAACCGTATTGGGAACAACAAAGGCGCTGTGTGATATTGTAAATGGCACACCCAGGCTCCTCCACAAGCTTACATGATGTAACGTCATATATATATATATATATATATGACACTGTAATATATGCCTATATATGGCATGTACGGTATATGAAATATACACAAAACCTGAACAAAGCCCGAGAGACAGCCATGGCAGTGAGTTTGAGTTGACCATTACAAACCCACTCATGTGAGGATCAATTCTGCTGTTGACCCCCGTCGTCTTGTTTTGGCAACAGAGGGCCGAAGGATTTGATGCCGAGCCAGGACAATATGTTTTTTCAAATGCCCCTCGGCCAATATTTATTTAGCTACAAGCTGGCATGTCTGAAGAGTTTTACAGAGCCAAGGCTACTGTGGAACCATGGTTTAAACACAACGAGACTTTAGGATCATCAGGCTTCAAAACCCTACTTGACATTGACCACAGTAATCTACCGCTCAAAGACTCTGGCAGGAGTCTGTCATTTCTGCCCTAGTAAATAACACGACAATGAAATAATTCATAAGAGACAACAACACTTATTGTGTGAAGTCAACCAATGAATAATGTTGCGGACAGAAAAAGAGAATCTAAAAGAAATATGGGAGGTTAAATAAAGCCTATTAGACAGCGAGGAGAATCCTGAATCAAGGCCATCTAGGTGTCGAGAAACACTTGTTAAGTCATTCCTTTAAGATAGAGACAATAGGCACATTAGACACTTTTAACGTTATTTCATTGGCTATTCAGTGAAGTATGAGGAGTAGCCCTGTTGTAAAACACTGTTTACTGTAGCATGGCCATAGAAGGATGGGAGGAGGGAGGAAACGGGTGGTATAGAGAGGCTCTTTATTTATTTATTTTTTGCCTTTAAACAGATGGTTCCTTATGTGCCGAGCGGAAGTGTCTGTTAACTCAGTTGGCTCGCTATAGCGGTGGCTGCTGGCCAACGACAACAACAGGATCGGGGAGTGCGAGCAACAGTGCAGTTTGCTATCTTCAGATGCACTGCTAACAGAAGGAAGGCAGGCTGTACATACTGTTGCACGGCCATCCCATGTCTATCTGTGCCAGGGGGACTCACTATGGGCAACGGCTCGTCTTCACTCCGCCTGCAAGTCCAGGCAGGGAAAACAGTGGAAATGGGGGAAAAAAAATGTAAAAAGTGATGATGATGACAACTCTTTGTGCAGAATGTGGGCCAAAGATGTCAGCAATAAGTCTGTTGGGAGGCAGGGCGGTTGTTTGTTTTGTCTCTGGCTCTGCCCTTCAGTGTCTGTAGGCTGGAGAGGGTATGGTTGTAGGATGTGTGATTACTTTATGAGTAGGTGTTCATTTTCTAGTGTAGTGAGAAGTAAGTCAAGTATTTAGCCACAGATGTAGGATCTTAATTTGATAACTTTGTTGCTGACAATTTTCCGGCACCGTAGGAAATGCAGATGACCTTCATGATTGACATAAATTCACTGAAAACCTGCACTTAAACATGGTTATATTAACAGTATTGCACTTTTCATGTAGCCTACTTTTGGCCAGCTAGTAGCCTAAATGCTGATCAAGTAACATTATGGACTAAACGTTCAAATCCTGTTTGCTGTGACAATATAGGTTAAATTAAGATCCTACATCTGTATACTTCTTATCTTTAGATAAGATTTCATCATATAAGAAAGATATATACATGTTCAAGCCAGAAGGTCTGAATGAGTCACCCTCATCCTATATGAGATTTCACTCATTAAACATTTAATTACTCTCTATGCTAATGTAGCAATATTGATACACTTGAATCTACAGTATTGGTCCCTATAGCAACAAAAAAAACTGCCATCAAATGTGTGTACTGGGAAAGTTGCTTCGCTAAAGCTTGATTGAATCAAACATCTCCCAATACGTGTTCCCCCCACATTGAGAAAAACAGAGTCTCTCTCTCTCCCTTTCATATTGCTGTTTTTGTGCTGCGTCTGGCCCAGTGAGCGATAGACAGTTACCAACCTATATTTCCAGTTGTATTCTCACCTCGCGATGCTGAGCGGCAAAGTGAAAATTGAAGGCAGAAGGCTCGTGTGACAGGATTAATTAGACAGGGCCAAGTGAAGTCACACTCCTCATGGCAAACACACTTCAACCTTCAATTACACACAGTGCACAAAGCAATTAAAAGCTCATTCTCCCCTCCTTCCTATGGAGTTCTACCTGTGACTGGCTCTCAGGCTCCAGGTCTGTCTATAGCACCGGCCCCAGGGGCCTAAGAATCAGCACTAGCAGCACTAGGCTAATCCACAGGTAGGTAATTACAATTGATCAATTGGTGTTGGAGGTGTAATGGCTTATGGTTATTTTGGACAGGGCCTATTTTGAGCGAGCGTTCACCTAATTTTGGAGTTGTTTTGTAGGTGAGGATCTGTTGGAGAGGAGGGGGGGATTCAGGGATAACTGTGTTTCTCAGTTCGTGAGACGTTGTTGCTCTAATGGGCTCTGTATATTTGTGTGTCGTGTGTGTGTGTGTGGTAAAGCTCATGTTAGGAAATTTTTTGTTGTTGTTGCCATTTAGTCTAGATTTCACCTTTCTATTCATGGCATTTCAGAGGAATGGAACACTATTATTTCAACTATTTTGTCTGATGTACGTACAGTATGTAGGTTCATCATAGGTTCATCAATGACCTATTACCACATATCTGTCTTCACAGTATAATGACAGAGATCATGAGCCCACTCTCACTAAGTCAAACAGCAACTTATTATAAGACTGTAATACGGACACAATGGCTATAATTACCATAAAGTTGAAGCTGCTAAACACAGCAGTCTATAAAACAGTATCTCTCCTCTCTTATCTACTGCACACTGTGCTCTTCTCATTAGCGCTGTCTCTTCATGCTATTCCTCAATAGGGCCATTGACACCCCCCACCCCCCCCTGCTCCCCCTCCCATGCCCGTGGTGACCCCTAGGCCTGGGGCTGGGTACACCCTGTTACCACCCGTCCACCCTTCTCCCCACCGACCGGACACTGGATTGATTTAGATGTCTTGCTGGTGCTCCACCGCCCCTCCAGTGTTCCAGTGACATGTACAGCGCGGAGCTCGACAGACTTAGACACTACCGGATGGCAGTGATGATGTTCACTATATCAGACGCCTTTTTGCACTCCTTCTCTCTTTCTATTTCTCCCCCTCTTCTGTTTCTCTCTCTCCCTCTCTTTTCTTTCTTTCTCTCTCCCTCCCACGTCCTCTCCCTCTCTTTTCTCTTATTATTTTTTCCCTTCTGTTTCTTGCTCTCTTGTTCTCTCTGTCTCCTACAGCGATTCTTAGCTGGAAGCTGTTTGCAGTGTCTGTCTCCGTCACAAATAGAACGCCTTGGGGAGAAAACCAGTTATCTTACAGATTTACACCTCAAAGCAGTGTTTTTAGAGATTCTGAAAGTCCAGCCAAAAGCGCCATATCTCCCTCCACGGGTCCTTTGAGTGTTTTTATGGTTGTTTTATAATTCAGAGATGCACATTTACTCTGCAAATCAGTTCATTTAGGGATGCATATCCAAATGGAAAACACACGGACCTCTTTAAAACTGCGTTCATTTTTCCAACATTTGAATGGTTGTGTATTTGCACATGCCAGTGCCCAAATATTCAAAAGAGAAAACCATTGTATCTTCTTTATCTTGTTACATCAACAGATTAATAAATGAATGAACATACATTTTTGTGTCTCTGACTGAAGAATGATGTGGCTCTGCGTCTGTTCGCGCGCTGTGTACATAGCTAACAAAATAAGCCTCCTTGGAAAAACAGACCTAACTTGAGCAATACTTGGGTTAATTCCAATTGCAGCAGCAAATTGACATACTTCCCTTAAGATCTTGACATATTATTAAGATTTAATGGTGGAATTATGATCATTAAAACAACATGACTGATACTGAGGGCAGATGATGAGCTATTCATTTAAACCTACTCTTCCTGTAATAATATTGAGACAGTCTGCCAGTTATTAGATCATAATTAGCTGGTGCAATCTGTACGGAATCTGAGGAAATGACGCCAAGTTAGCAGTGCAACAGAGCTCACTCTTCAGTGTGTACATTCACTGTAAGGACCCACAGACATCAGTAACATTGTTGCTTACACAATGACTTA
>NC_036874.1:10543115-10559456 GCF_002910315.2 Salvelinus sp. IW2-2015 | reverse complement strand
GGATCTTCTATTTCAGCTCATGAAACAGGACCAACACTTTTTACATGTTGCGTTTATATTTTAGTTCAGACAACAACACAAGCTATCGACAACAAAGCTTATCGAAACACGTTGCTATACTCGTGCTGCTGCAGTGCAGTTGTAGCTGGAGTGGAAATAGGGAAAATGTGCATTTTATGGCTTATAAAAGTGTTGAAACAAGTGTGTTACAGTGCTGAATAGCAACTTAAACATAAAATTACTCATAAAAACAGCAGCTTTATTCGTTGAGTCTCTCTCTAGTCATGGTCTGAAACGTTTTAATCTCACAGTATCAACTTTGCTGTGTACTTTTTTACAGTGTCTGGATTCAGGAAACTGTGCAGACAAGGTGATGAGATTTCTGATTGCTCAGCGTAGGCCTATAGGTGCACTTGAGTTGCTCTCTGGGCCTGCCGGGTAGGCAGAGTCTACCTTCAGACACATGAACTGGTTCAAAATGGGAACACTTTGCTTCCTGGCGCCAGGGCTGCTGAGTCAAGTACACTTACCGCCAACAGAGCGAAAATAATATAAAACATTTGAATGCAAAGCTTTAAGGCTTTATCGTTGTGTTTTTACAGAAATGTTTGATGAATCGCGATCGACTGGTTGTTGACCACTGTGCTAGACTAACCTCTCTCTCTCCCTCTTACCCCAGGCACGTTGAAGAGGAGGAGAGCCCAGCAGCACGCCAGGGAGGCCCAGGTGCACCAGTCCCAGTCCCACCACGGAGATGTCAGTCACGGCCAGCACCACCCTGTCTCTGGGGGCCAGCGGCAGCAGCCCTCCCGCCAGCCCCAGCCCTGAGACACTGAGCTGCTGAGACACTGGGGTTCGGGGTGGGAACGCTGCTCCCGCCATCGACTGCTCCTTGCCTTGCCTTGGCTCCTCCTTGTGCCTATCTATGTCACTGCTGCGATTGAGATTTGAACCCATTTGTTGGTATTTGAACCCATGTCTTCAGGGTGAAAATCCCACATCTTAACCATTAAACCTAGAGGGTTTTCTTAGATGTTTCATGATTTAGGATAGATGGAATTGAGGGAAAGAAAAGGGAACAACACTTTTTTAGTTTTTACACACTTTTTTAGGATGTCCTCTTTATCTAATGGTTACGGCGTTGTGTTGCCACGTGGGAGACCCGGATTCAAATCCCACCGGTTTACACCTAACAGTGGGATACAACACGTGCTTCACTCCGCCCAAAGAACGGCCTAAACTGGTTGTTTACCATCCCCATACGTCAGACCCTCCATCTACAAACAGACAAACAGGACGGAGTTGAGAGAGCTCAAATAAAGACCCCCTCCAATGACCACCACTGGAGCTGAAGACCTCTGACCTCTTCAGTCTTCATCCAGCTGTTTTCTGGGGCTCTCGCTGTGAGAGTGAGATCCGCCATTTTAGTTGACCTTCCTCCATTTTGTCATTCTGTGGAGTGGAAGTGACCATCAGACATTGCAAAAAAAATGTTTTAATGGAGTTCCAAGGAGTGGAGGAATGGTTCCATCACATGTAGATTTAGTCACGGGTTTTTTTTTCTTTCCATTTGCAAAGTCCCTCCTCCTGAGTGAGAACAAACATATGTTCCAAGGCTCCTGGTTGGTTGAAATGTTTTGTCAGCAATCTTAGCCAGAAATTAAAGAGATTTGCTGGACTTGTGATTACGACACAACGTTTCAAACTCAACAGCAAAAAGACACAAGGCTCTTCTCTTTGTTTCTCCGTGCAGACTCTCTAACCTGTCTGTCTGACCTGTCTGTCTGACTGACTGTCTCTGTCTGTAAAGATTTCAGTATAACATGAGTGAAAAAACACAACTATTTCTTCTACTGTAAATGTACATATGATTCTTTACTGTTTTTGGTTAGTACTGTACTCTCAGGACAGTAACACAAAAGAAGGTATCTGAAAGAGTATATGGGTAAGTTCTGTGGACTGGACACTGAAGTTGGGAATTTTGACAGCATTTCAGCAATCAAGTTCTCATTTTGCTGCAATCATGGAATCCTCTGGATGGAATTCTCATATTGTTTAGTTTCAAGAGGTTCCAGAGGTAGAACATAAGGTCACCACCATATCTCACTACTTCTCACCTTTGACCTTTTGTGATGTTCAAGAGCTCCCTCATCTCTTCATCTGGTATTTTTGCTAACAACTTGTTCTGGTCGTGACGTAACAACTTGTTCTGGTCGCAACGTGACGTGACAACTTGTTCTGGTCGTGACGTAACAACCTGTTCTGGTCGCAACGTGACGTAACAACTTGTTCTGGTCGCAACGTGATAGAAAGGAAAGGGAAGTCCACTTAGTTTTTACACACATTTTTGTTTTGTCCCAGTTTTTTAAAATGTTATATACGTTTTGATGCAGTAGAATGAATAGAACAAATAACCACTAATTAAAATCTGATTCTGCCTGTCAGGTCACTGAAGGCTAAGCTAAGCTAAGCTTGGCATAGTGTGCATCAAAAATAGCACCCTATTCCCTATTTATCCCTGGTCCAAACTAGTGCACTATATATAGTTGAAGTCGGAAGTTTACATACACTCATTAAAACTTGTTTTTCAACCACTCCACAAATTTCGTGTTAACAAACTATAGTTTTGGCAAGTCGTTAGGACACCTACTTTGTGCATGACACAAGTAATTTTTCCAACAATTGTTTACAGACAGATTATTCACTTATAATTCACTGTATAACAATTCAGTGGTCAGAAGTTTACAACACTAAGTTGACTGTGCCTTTTAAACAGCTTGGAAAATTCCAGAAAATGATGTCATGGCTTTAGAAGCTTCTGATAGGCTAATTGACATCATTTAAGTCAATTGGAGGTGTACCTGTGGATGTATTTCAAGGCCTACCTTCAAACTCAGTGCTCTTTGCTTGACATCATGGGAAAATCAAAAGAAATCAGCCAAGACCTCAGAAAAAAATTGTAGACCTCCACAATTCTGGTTCATCCTTGGGAGCAATTTCCAAATGCCTGAAGGTACCAAGTTCATCTGTACAAACAATAGTACGCAAGTATAAACACCATGGACACACAGCCGTATACCGCTCAGGAAGGAGACGCGTTCTGTCTCCTAGAGATGAACGTACTTTGGTGCGAAAAGTTCAAATCAATCCCAGAACAACAGCAAAGGACTTGTGAAGATGCTTGAGGAAACAGGTACAAAAGTATCTATATCCACAGTAAAACGAGTCCTATATCGACTTAGACCTGAAAGGCCGCTCAGCAAGGAAGAAGCCACTGCTCCAAAACCACCATAAAAAAAGTCAGACTACGGTTTGCAACTGCACATGGGGACAAAGATTMTACTTTTTGGAGAAATGTCCTCTGGTCTGATGAAACAAAAGTAGAACTGTTTGGCCATAATGACCATCGTTATGTTTGCAGGAAAAAGGGAGAGGCTTACAAGCCGAAGAACACCATCCCAACCGTGAAGCACGGGGGTGGCAGCATCATGTTGTGGGGGTGCTTTGCTGCAAGAGGGACTGGTGCATTTAAAAAAAATAGATGGCATCATGAGGGAGGAACATTTGGTGGATATATTGAAGCAACATCTCAAGACATCAGTCAGGAAGTTAATGCTTGGTCGCAAATGGGTCTTCCAAATGGACAATGACCCCAAGCATACTTCCAAAGTTGTGGCAAAATGGCTTAAGGACAACGAAGTCAAGGTATTGGAGTGGCCATCACAAAGCCCTGACCTCAAWCCTATAGACATTTTGTGGGCAGAACTGAAAAAGCGAGCAAACCTGACTCGGTTACATCAGCTCTGTCAGGAGGAATGGGCCAAAATTCACCCAACTTAATAGCTAGTTATTTTTTATTTTGTTGTTTTTGAAAATGTTCCAAAATCTTTCCCAATAACAATCAGGTCTTACTTACTTTGTTTATAATTACTGTAATGTTTAGGCCTAACTGTGATTTTATAACCTGTGTGTTCCAGCATCCAGGACATAGCCTCGCTGTTCAACGTGATCATCATTCTGCTGATGATGTTTAACACGTCCGTGTTCCAGGTCGCTCTGCTACTGGAGAGGTTTAAAGGCTCACTGATGCTGTGTGCCATCTACCTCACCCTCAGCATCTCCTTTCACTGCTCGGTAGTGGTACGTACGGACACACACAGAGAGAGAGGGGCGTAGGAGGGACAGGATTCTAACTCTCATCAGAAATAATACATGTTGTGTACAGATGTCATTCTAAACATTAATCATGTTTTGATGTTTCCTCTAGAGCCTGAGATGGCTGGAGTCCAACAGTTTGACCTGGACAAACGTCCTACAGGTTCTCTCTGTCTTCCAGAGGGTCGGTATGTTTGAAGAGAAAGACCTGCTCTCAGTACCACTTAGGTTTATTCAGCTGTACTTTTTTGAAGCTTGATAAGTGGTTGCTTCTTTTCACAAGCCTACTTAACTGACAAACATGTTTGTTAACTTTGTGACGCGTCTTAGGCATTAGCACTGGCAAATGGTTGCTTTTATTAATGATGCTAATACTAGACTAAACAACATGTTGGTTTGTGATGTGTTTGGGACATTTAACCAGACTAAACAACATGTTGGTTTGTGATGTGTTTGGGACATTTAACCAGACTAAACAACATGTTGGTTTGTGATGTGTGTTGAGACATTTAACCAGACTAAACAACATGTTGGTTTGTGATGTGTTTGGGACATTTAACCAACTCTGTCCTTCTGTTCCACAGCTGCAGTGTTATATTACTACTTCTACAAACGGACGACAGAGTGTCTGGGCGACCCGCGGCCGTATGACGATTCTGTCTGGCTGAGGGATTCCTTCGCCAGAGCTCGTCAGCGAGGAGGGAGGGACTGGAGGATCTAGTACCAAGTGAGGTCCGCCAGACTGGTGACAGACTTTCACTACCTGGGTGGGTCATGTTCATTTGACACCAGAAGAAAACTGACATGGAGGGACTATCTGGCCTTGTCCAATAAGAAACGCCCATMGTTTTCAGTTTCAAAACATTTTGCTACGGTGTGCCCTACTGAACACGACCCTGGASTAGGATAGAGKTAGGAGAAAGAGTGGTCCATCCTGGTAGTTTCTCAATCAAGATGCTCCACTAATATGGACTAGTGTTGTTACTAGAGGCAGATGACACTAAAGGACAATCTCAGGTTTTCCTCCAATGGATTTAAAAAAAACAAATGCACAATGGCAATTAATCTTCAGTGTTTAAACTAAAATGTGATACGTCTCACTCCTAAATGGAACCTATATAGTGCACTACTTTAGACAGGCCCTATTCCTATATAGTGCACTACTTTAGACCAGAACCCTATTCCCTATATAGTGCACTACTTTAGACCAGAACCTATGGGGCTCTATTCCCTACATAGTGCACTACTTTAGACCAGAACCCTATTCCTATATAGTGCACTCTATTTAGCGCAGGGCCCTATGGAACCCTATTCCCTACCATAGTGCACTACTTTAGACCAGGGCCTATGGACCCTATTCCCTATATAGCGCACTACTTTTAGACAGGGCCTATATGAACCCTATTCCCTACATAGCGTATACTTTAGAGCAGGCCCTATAGAACCTATTCCCTACATAGTGCCTACTTTAGACCAGGGCCCTATAGAACCTATTCCCTATATAGTGCACTACTTTAGACCAGGGCCCTATAGAACCCTATTCCCTACATAGCGTACTACTTTAGACCAGGGCCTATAGAACCCTATTCCCTAGCATAGTGCCTCCTTTAGACCAGAGCCCTATAGAAACCCTATTCCTACATAGTGCCTACTTTAGAACAAGAGCCCTATTCCTATATAGTAACTACTGTTTGCCCAGAACCCTATTCTCCCTACATAGTGCACTGACTTTAGAACAGACCCTATGTCCCCTAAATAGTACCACTACTGTTGAACCAGAGCCTATTCCTATAGTAGTGACACTACTGTTGACCAGAGCCCTATTCCCTTATAGTGGCACTACTTTAGGACAAGGCCCTATAGAACCCTATTACCTAATAGTGCGACTACTTAGACCTAGGGCCCTATAGAACCCCTTATTCCCTACATAGTTGCAGCTATTTAGACCAGAGCCCTAGAACCCTATTCCCTTTTAGTGCACTACTTTAGACCCAGACCCTATTCCCGGTATATAGTGCACTACTTTAGACCAGCGCTATAGAACCCTATTCCCTACGATAGGTGCACTACTTTAGACCAGAGCCCTATAGAACCCTATTCCCTAAATTTGTGGCACTACTTTTAACCAGAGCCCTATTCCTATATAGTGCCACTAACTTGGACACAGGCCGCTATGAACCTATCCCTACATAGTGGCACTACTTTAGACCAGAGCCTTATCGAACCCTATTCCCTATTAGTGCACTACTTAGACCAGAGCCCTATCCCCATATAGTGCCTACTTAGACCAGGGACCCGCTATAGAACCCTGATTCCCTATATTAGTGCACTACTTTAGACAGAGCGCGCTATGAACCCTATTCCCTTTAGTGCACTACTTTAGACCAGAGCCCTACTTCGTATATAGTACCACTACTGTTGACCAGCGCCCTTATAGAACCCTATTCCTATTAGTGCATACTTGTAGACCAGGCTCCTATTCCGCTATATAGTGCACTTAACTTTAGACCGAGCGCCTATAGAACCCTATTCCCTATATAGCGTACTACTTTTAGCCAGGGCCCTATAGAACCCTAATCCTCTACATAGCGTACTATTTTAGATAGGTCCCTATAGAAACCCATTCCCTACATAGTGCCATTCTACTTTAGACCAGAGCCTAAGAACCCTATTCCCATTAGTTGGCCCAACTACTTTATAGACCAGAGCCCTATTCAATATAGTGCACTACTTCTTGACCAGACGCCTATTCCCTAATAGTGCACTACTTTAGACCAGAGCCCTATTTCCCTATATTAGTGACTTACTTTTGAGGACCAGAGCCCTATTCCTATATAGTGCAACTACTGTTAGACCAGAAGCCTATTCCCTATATAGTGGTACTACTATAGACCAGAGCCTTATTTCCTAGTATAGTGCACTACCTTTAGACCAGAAGCCCTATTCCCTATATAGTGCACTACTTTAGACCAGAGCCCTATGGGTCCAGGAGAGAGTAGTGCACTAAATAGGGAATATAATGCCATTTGGGGGAGCATTGCAGTGTCTTTCACACTTCTTCCACGTGTTGTTACAGCTTGATTTAAAATGGATTAAATGTAAATTTTCTGGTACTGGCCTATTACAATACCCCATAATGTCAGAGGAATTATGTTTCAAAGTTTCACAAGTTAATAAAATTAAAAGCTGAAATGTCTTGAGTCAATAAGTTATTCAACCCTTTGTTATGGTAAGGAGCCTAAATACATTCAGGAGTAAACATTTGCTTAACAAGTCACAAATACGTTGCATTGACTCACTCTGTGTCCAATAATAGTGTTTAACATGATTCTGAATGACTACGTCATCTCTGTACCCCAAACATACAATTATCTGTAAGGTCCTCAGTCGAGCAGTGGATTTCAAACACAGATTCAACCACAAAGACCGAGGGAGTTTTCCAACGCCTCAAAGAAGGGCACCTATTGGTAGTTTTTTTTTTTAACACAAACTGCATTTGTTGGTTAAGGGCTTGTCAGTAAGCAGTTCACTGTAAGGTCTCCACCTGTTGTATTCGGCGCACGTGACAAATGCATTTTGATTTGACCATTAGGGCCATGCCTTTGTAAAGAAGGACACCTATTGGTCTTTTTTTTTTTTTAAGCAGACATTAAATATCCCTTTGAGGCCAATGGTGACTTAAAAACAGTTTAAGAGTTTAATTGTTACTCCTTGGGGCAGATGGTCCACGAGGATAAACACGGCCAGATGGTCCACGAGGGTAACACCGGGGCCAGATGGTCACGCGAGGGTAACAGGGCCAGATGGACCGAGGGTAACACCGGCCCAGATGGTGACGAGGGGTCATAACCGGGGCCAGATGGTCACGGGGGTAACACCGGGGCCAGATGGAACGAGGGTAAACCCGGGGCCAGATGGTTCACGAGGGTAACACGGGCCAGTGGTCACGAGGGTACAACCGGGGCCAGATGGTCACACCGGGGGCCAGATGGACACGAGGGTAACACCGGGGCAGATGGTCAACAGAGGGTAACAAACGGGGCCAGATGGACACGAGGGTAACACCGGGGCCAGATGGTGACGAGGGTAACGGATTCAGATGGTGACGAGGGGGTAATAGCGGGGCCAATGGACACGAGGGTACAACAGGGGCCAGATGGTCAGAGGGTAAACGGGGCCAATGCCGAGGGTACACCCGGGCCAGATGGTCACGAGGGTAACACCGGGGCCAGATGGTCACGAGGGTAACACGGGGGCCAGAATGATCTACGAGGGTACACGGGGCCAGATGGTCACGAGGGTAACACCGGGGCAGATTGGTCACACCGGGGCCAGATGGACACGAGGGTAACACCGGGGCAGATGGTCACGAGGGTAAACGGGGCCAGATGGCAGAGGGTAACACGGGCAGATGGTGAACAGGGTACACCGGGCAGATGGTCGACGAGGGTAACTACGCGGGGCCAGATGGACACGAGGTAACCCGGGGCCAGATGGTCCAGAGGGTACACCGGGGCCAGATGGTCACGAGGGTAACACCGGGGCCAGATGGTCAACGAGGGTCAACACCGGGGCAGATGGTCACGAGGGTAACACCGGGCCAGATGGTCAGGGGGTAACCGGGCAGATGTACGAGGGTAACACCGGGGCAGATGGGTCACGAGGGTAAACACGGGGCAGATGATCAGGTAAAGGGGCCAGATGGTCAGAGGGTAACACCGGGGCCAGAATGGTCACGAGGGTAACCACCGGGGGGCAGATGTGTGACGAGGGTAACACGGGGCCAGATGGTCACCGAAGGTACGGGGCAGATGGTCACGAGGGTAACACCGGGGCCAGATGGTCACGAGGGTAACACCGGGGCCAGATGGTCACGAGGGTAACACCGGGGCCAGATGGTCACGAGGGTAACCGGGCCAGATGGTACGAGGGTAACACGGGAGATGGTCACACGGGCCAGATGGACACGAGGGTAAACCGGGGCAGATGGTCACGAGGGTAACACCGGGGCAGATGGTCACGAGGGTAAACCGGCCAGATGGTCACGAGGGTAACACCGGGGCCAGATGGTCACGAGGGTAACAGGGGCCAGATGGCACGAGGGTAACCGGGGCCGATGGAACACGAGGGTAAACCGGGGCCAGATGACGAGGGGTACACCGGGGCAGATGGTACGAGGGTAACCGGGGCAGATGGCACGGGGTAACACCGGGGCCAGATGGAGCACGAGGGTAACACCGGGGCCAAGATGTGACGAGGGTAACACCGGGGCCAGATGGTCACGAGGGTAACGGGGCCAGATGGTGACGAGGGTAACACCGGGGCGACAGATGGTAACACTGAGGGTAACTGGAATCACGAGGGGCAGATGGTACGAGGGTAACACCGGGCCAAGATGGTCACGAGGTAACACGGGCCAGATGGTCACGAGGGTAACACCGGGCCAGATGGAGACTGACTGCTCTGTCCTGTAGCTCAGATATTAATCTGGGATTGGGGTTTAAGCACCACCACTATTAGACCACAGTGGTCTGAAATAGCCCTCACTGCATTCCCTAGCCGGGGCATATCAGCTGTATCTCAAGTTACATTTACTGCATTCACTCCAAATAAAGTGCTAGATACAGTCTCTATGGCTGGCTCTACACAGGCAGTCTAATTCTGAATCTCAGCGGGGATCACATAGTGATTTTATACTAGTTTTAATTCTAACAGATTTTCCATATGTTCTTGGACTTCCTACTCCCATGTCAATGCCAGGGCCGTTGGCATGAGGATCTTGAAACACCAGATTCTTTCCTGAACAGTCATGTCACCTTTGTGAATGAGATGTGTCTAGGTAGTTGTCACGACTACTAAACGGAAGTTTAAAAATAARACTGCAATCACTGACTTATTGGGGACAATCTGAATTGAATTGCCTTGATTCCTCACATCCTTAAAACTCATTTCATGACAAGGTCAAAGGTTTGACCTCATCCAATGGGGTTTTGAGAAGGAAGCGAGGAGAGAGGGTGCAAGGATTCAAGGCATTGCAATTCATATTCACTGTGGTGCCCTCTGGSAGACGTCTCTAGCACCACCTTGTGGTGATTTATTTCTACTGCAGTCCTCTGACTAATGAAGTCACTTCCAAACCATCAATAGGCTGGCTCACTCCAATGCTGTCACAATTTCACCAGTAAAGACTAGGTATGAATCCAAAACGGAGGCTTAAATACAGAAGCAAAATACATTTTATTTGGACATCATAGTGCCCAAAAGTTCAGCYAGTAAAAGTGCATTAATAAAAAGCTGCCTATGACTTGATACCAAATGGTTTTGTTTACCTTTTTTCTGCATTGAGCATATAAGCCTCAGTTTGGGATTTATTCCTCTTTAGATAGTGTGCAGGTTTCCATCTCTTTTAGTTTCCACATTTTGATACCTACCTGGAATCAACACAGATTTGTAATAAGGACCTTTAAAAACAAAACACACAGGCGGCCTCCTTTCATTACCAGTAGAAACTACGCAGTTTAGTACAAATGTCTCTTTATTTAGTGAAAGGCAACCCCAATCCCCACCCTCTTGTCAGTGCAGTCCATCTTCTGTGTCTGTGGTGGAGCCCACTTCATGATGTCCTTCTGTTCCACTGGAATGTTCTTCTGTATCATTTGGCAATATAACAATCTGTAACAGGACACACACACAGGGATCATAGACATGAAACACTATGGTGAATGAGTGTCAGAACACGGAAATTGAGAAATGTCCGACCTGGAAACTCATTGTAAAGAGTAAATACCAGGTCCGAGTTTTCCCACTTGGGAAGTATCCCGAATCAACCAATAGGAAGCTCTACGAAAATAAAATGTAACTCACGAGGTTCCGACTCATCATGAATGCAGCATAAGTCTCTCTGATTGTTTCCTTACCTGTCAGACYTAGATGCCGACCCACAGTAACAGAAACAGRACRCCGAAGCCCATGAAGAGAGACGCCACCAGGGAGATGAGCAGCTCTTTGTACACGTCTCTGGTGTATTTAGTGGACGTRACCTCGTAGCTGGGAGAAGAGTTATGGMGCTAATCGTAGTGGTACACAACAGACCAACCGTTACATCCAGTCTATCGGAAAAATATATATACATCGTCTCACTTATTGTCAACACATTCACCTACAGTCGTGTATATTATCTCTGTGAATATTCAGACTCAGCAACCGCTTCTATCAGCCTGTTATCCAAATCTCAGCCTGTTATCAATCACTGTTCTTCATTCCTAAGTCGTAGAGAGACACAAGGCATATTAGTTGACGTTGGTGTGTTAATACTGGGCTGCAACAAAAGCCGACACGTTCAGTGTCCCCATTCCCCAGGTTTGAAGACCACTGATTCATGGTTAAAAATAAAAAAGTCACTATGAAYACAGATGARCATGGAAGGATACACAAAGAACCACGCAGTGAAGAACATGCCGATAGCCAGTAGGACCACAGTGAGGTGTGGGAAGACTGCCGGGTTCACCGGACTGGTGTATCGAGTCATAGCCTCCAGCTCCTGAGGGAAGAAGAACGGAGACAATGTAGAGATTCACTCAGTGTGCTTCTGGTTAGGGACAATATCCCACATTTCTAAATGGACAGGTATGTTGCTATAAATAAACATGGGGTTTCAYCTTACTAACGAGGTAAATATGAGTWATGTACAGATCAACCGGCTTATTGACTGACTTGATCATAACAGGTGAAGTTCTCTGGTCTTAACTTGGCATTGTCTGTGGGAGGCTGTATTGGGTGTTAGCTTACTAGCTACAGTAGCTAGTTAAGCTTGATCTATATTGTTCCGCTATATTACTATAGCTAACTACTGTATTCCCATCATAACATAGCTACATGTTATGCTATTCGATTAAATGATGAGTAGCTATGAAACGTAGTTCACTAGCTACAGACATAGCGTTAATGAATAACGTTAGCTGAACTAGTATCTGTGCGTTAGAGACCTCTCGCCCAGAAAACTCCAAATCAAACTCCCATTTTTATTTAACGAGACAAGTCAGCTCTGTAAACGTTGTCAAAATACGTTCATTTATCACCAAATATGGAGTTTCGCTGAGCAACCATCTTCCTTTACTCCCGACACGGCCGGTATGTACCTACAAATATTTTTAAACAAGCCATCGAAAAAAATGCCTACTCAGCCCGGAGGCTTGGTCTGAACATTAACAGCATCGCTTGCCGTACGGTTTTGGAATCATACGGATATTTCATATCGGAGAGAAAAAGTTTTCCAAAAACGAAAGGTTAAATTAATTCACACCTTTTTATAGGGTTAGGGTTCCCACAAGGCCATATCTCCATGTTACAGCGCTTGTTTACGGAAAACAGACGCAAGACAGAGGACTGACTGACTACCTGCGCTAATGAGTTATCTGCTTCTCTGACCACCTGCGTGTAAACGGAAGACAGACACCACAAACCRGTWGTCACTGAAAAATACTGTATGCTGCAACTGTGTTAAAACAAAACAGTAAGRGTCTTATCCGGTGTCCTGTGTGAATTTAAGCATGCTCTCTCTCTAATTCTCTCTTTCTTTCCCTCAGAGGACCTGAGCCCTAGGACCATGCCTCAGGACTACCTGGCCTGATGACTCCTTGTTGTCCCCAGTCCACCTGGCCGTGCTGCTGCTCCAGTTTCAACTGTTCTGAACATTTGAACATCTTGGCCATGTTCTGTTATAATCTCCACCCGGCACAGCCAGAAGAGGACTGGCCACCCCTCATAGCCTGGTTCCTCTKTAGGTTTCTTCCTAGGTTCTGGCCTTTCTAGGGAGTTTTTCCTAGCCACCGTGCTTCTACACCTGCATTGCTTGCTGTTTGGGGTTTTAGGCTGGGTTTCTGTACAGCACTTTGAGATATCAGCTGATGTAAGAAGGGCTATATAAATACATTTGATTMATTGATATTTAACGTTTGTGACCTGAACAGGGATTTGTGTTTCTAGAACCGTATTGCAATTGAGATTTCCACTTAATTTCAGTATTTGGCTGTTTTGGTTTCCAGAGTCAATTTGTATTTTAATAAGCAGAACATGTAACACAAATCCTTGGAATAAYGAGTAACGTGAATTTAGGCTCCTTTAGTCCAATATTGGGCTAGTTAGCTAATGTTGGCTAGCAAGCTAGCCATTACAACACGGAAATGCCTAGCTACAACAACCATTTGAATACATATGTTAGGATTTAGACAGATCTATAGCTATAAGTCGCATTTCATGATCAAGTTATTCTTATAAAATTGTGCATTAGCTACAAATCACTTACCATTTTGTTGAGTTTCTTGTTCCTACTGCAGAATCTCAATACTAGATAAGAGCCACGTCAGTTCTCCCGACGTTCTCAAGCCAGCGTAAAAATACTTGGCCGCCACCTAGCGGGCTGGAGAAACAGTTTCATGCGGAATCCTGAGTTTATTTATTCCATGTTTTATTCCGAAACAGAGATTTTTACATTAGATTAATTTTAAGATTAGCACAAAATAATTTAACAGATTATTTTACATGAAATTGTGCTAATCTTAAAATGAATCGATAAAATAACTATGTTCCTGGCTGTGATATGCTGTTTAGGGCTCTCTCTCTCTCGCTCTCCACCAACCAAAACACATTTTGTTTTCAATCAATATTTTATTTACTGCATGCATTCATATTATGACAACAAGCTCTTCAAAACAAACAAAAAAAGAGACGAAAACAGCAAAGACTMAAAAATAAATGCCATGATCATGTATTAAAAACAAAGTAAGAGGTTCGACTAAAAAGCACAGATTTATAGGGAGAACTTTTAAAGCAGGAACAGGACTAGTATAGAGGTGAATGAAGGAGGGCAGGAAATGCTTACAAAGTGATTCAATGTTCATCAAGTATTTTAGTGTTCTGAAGGGCTTTAAGCCATAAGAATTAGATAAGAAGATAAATGTATTTCAAAATCAGTGATTTGATCGTTTCATTGTAAAGTTTTAATTAGAAAGTCCGTGTGTGTGTGTGTGTGTGTGGTGTGTGTGTGTGTGTGTGTGTGTGTGTGTGTGTGTGTGTGTGTGTGTGTGTGTGTGTGTTGTGTGGTGGTGTGTGTGTGGTGTAATGTGGGTGTGTGTGTGTGTGCGCACACCCATGTGTTTTCTTTCTCAGTGAAACAGGTAAAAGGAGAATAGTGATTTTGATTGGCATAGAATTTCATAAAACAACATTTACATATTAATGATACAACATACATGATACAGTAATAAAGAGTAAAAATGATAGTGATAATACAGAAATAACATAAAAAAAGGAGCATAGATTGTTACAAAATGAAGCTACACAGTAACATGTAATGAGTTTCTATACCATTTTAAACCAGTTGGAACCAGTTGGAACCAGTTGGAACCAGTTGGAACTAGTTTGAACCAGTTGGAACTAGTTTGAACCAGTTGGAACCAGTTGGAACCAGTTGGAACTAGTTTGAACCAGTTGGAACCACCATCAGAGCATTAAGCAGTTCATATATACAGTGCTAAACTACAAGTACTATGCTGGTGTCACTATAAAGGCTGGCTGGTGCATTTTAAATAAGCTAAAACAGTACACTGTACTCATGTATGACAAAATCATATTGGTAATACAGTATAATACTATATATTTTATATTGTGTCATCTTCAATTAAGTATATTCATTTGATTATTTGTTTTTTAATTTAGATTTCTTATGACAGGTCAGGTAAGATTTAACACACCTGGTTAGAGGGACATTGTGTCAATACAACTGTTTCAACCCACCAGGGGCCTGCATTTGTGATCAAGGATATTTCTTTTGGACATGGACAATGGGAATCTGATCCTAGATTAGCACTCCTCCTCTAAGGCCTGATCCTAGATCAGTACTCCTCCTCTAAGGCCTGATCCTAGATCAGTACTCCCACCCTAAGGCCTGATCCTAGATCAGTACTTCTACCATAAGACCTGATCCTAGATCAGTACTCCTACCCTAAGGCCTGATCCTAGATCAGTACTCCTACCCTAAGGCCTGATCCTAGATCAGTACTCCTAAGGTGATTTCTGAATACGGGCCCAGGTCTCTGTATTGGAGAGATGGTGCATTCTGAATGCCCGTGAGATGGGAATACATATTTTGTTAACTTGTGACATTCAGATACCAATATCCAAAGGGTCCTTCATCACGTACTAATACATGTATATACTAAATACTGTATTGCATGACATATGAGGAATATAGTCAATAGTATATCCAACAGGACAGTGGTCAGTGAGTAAGGAAAAGATATCACTACAAAAAGTATAGGCTAATAACATGGTACATGTGAAGAGGTGTGTTTTCCAAAGGAGATTTATAGTTATAAACATGGCTTAAGGGAAAGGGTGATGTTTCCCGTCAGGGAGGGGAAGACAAAAAGCGTTACACAGATTCAGAGCAATGAATAGAAAGGCTAGAATAATACAATGTGCCAAGTGTATAAATCCGTGACTCTTTCAGTAGGCTGCTAGCGGGGCTTCTGGCCAAACCTTTTTCTCCTTCAGTTGCACAAAATGGCCACCTTTGGTAGTTTAAATAAATAGGATTTAAACACTCTGTGACTCAAACGTGAACAGCATTCAATCAGTCAGCATTCAATCAAGTCCATGAGCCGCTTCTGTCTCCAGATAGGCCGACCTCCTTGTAGAGAAAGATAAGCCGACCTCCTTGTCGAGAAGGATAAGGCACCAGCGGTTTAAAAAACATCAGTCAGATGTTGATATTTGTGTGGGTTATCAACATCATCATCGAGAGCAGAAAGGAATCGCCAATCTTCTACAATTCAAGGATATAAAGTTAACATACATGTAGCTAAGAAAGTACTTTGTCTTAAACACAAATGTAGTATTTGCTAGTGGTCCTGTGAGTGAGTTACAGTGTATTAAGATTCCAGTGGGCAAGTTACAGCGTAAAAAGTATTTTCATTGTTGTTCAAACATATAGTCAGGGTTGGACCTGAACAATGGATGCAGTTATCAGCTGCTGAGATCATACAGTGTTCCAGATTATYCAGTGTGTATACAGTGTTCCATCCAGTCATATAATTAGAATCATTCTAACTCTATGGTTCCAGTACAGTGTATATACAGTGTTCCAGATTATACAGTGTATATACAGTGTTCCAGATTATACAGTGT
>NC_036874.1:10538536-10543090 GCF_002910315.2 Salvelinus sp. IW2-2015 | reverse complement strand
AAACCGTGTTTTCAAAGATTATACAGCGTACCGTGTTCAATATACAGTGGTATCTCCAGATTATACAGTTATATACAGTGTTCCAGATTATCAGTGTACAATTATACAGTGTATACAGGGCCAGACTTACAGTGTATATACAGTGTCCAGATTATTACAGTTTATAACATGTTTCCAAGATTATCAGTGTATATACAGTGTTCCAATTAATCTAGTGTATATACAGTGTTCCAGATTATACAGTTGGTTAACAGTTCAGATTATCAGTTAAGCAGTGTCAGTTAATGAGACAGTGTCCAGTATACAGGCAGGATTATACAGTGTATATACAGTGTTCCACGATTATACAGTGTGATATACAGTGTTCCGACTATACATATGTATAACAGGTTCCGATTTATCAAGTGTATATACAGTGTCCAGAATTCATACTATCAGTGTCATATAACGTTGTATATCTTCCAGATATATTATACAGTTGTATATACAGTGTTCAATAAACGTGTTAACGTCGAGATTATCAGTTGTATATAACAGTCGTCCAGCATTATACAAGTTATATACAGTGTTCCAGTATTATACAGTGTTCCAGATTATCAGTGTATACAGTGTTCCATAGTCATGATATCAGTGTCCAGATTTAATGTTCAGTTTATCACAGTGTATATACAGTGTGTCCAGATTATACAGTGTATATACAGTGTTCCAGATTACAGTGGTTATACAGTGTTCCAGATTATCAGTGTATATACAGTGTTCAGATTATCAGTGTAATATACAGTGTTCCAAGTTATCAGTGTATATACAGTGTTCCAGATTATACAGTGTATATACGTGTTCGATTATACAGTGTATCATCAGTGTTTCGAGATTATAAGTGTATATACCGTGTTCCAGATATGCAGTGTGTATATACAGTGATTTCAGATATATCAGTGTATATAAGTGTTCCAGATTATACAGTGTTATATATGTTAGCGTGTTCATATATACAGTATATTCAGGTTCCAGACAGACAGTGTTCCGATTATACGTGTTATACACAGTGTTCCAGATTATACAGTGTATATACAGTGTTCCAGTATCTATCAGTGTTCCAATATACACAGTGTTCAGTACAGTTAAAGTCTTAACAGTGTAATACTTCACAGGTATTTATACAGTGTTCCAGATTACGTGTCAATATATCAGTGTTACTCATTATATCAGGGTTTCAGATTATACAGTGGTTCCAGATTATACAGTGTATAGTCAGTTCCTATTATACAGTGTATATTCAGTGTTCCAATACAGTGTTCCAGATTATACAGTGGTTCCAGATTATCAGTGTACTTGTGCCTCAGATATACATACTTTATGTACTTAGAAACACATGGTTTCTTATAGCGTGTATGTGTTTATCTCAGCCATTTGGCACATGTTCCCAGTATCTGAGTTGATATCCAGTCTGATCATGGTGAGTCATTCCTTGTAAATATACATAATTTACTCGTGGTTTCAATGCATTTAAAATTAAAATGTGTGTTCTCCTGTCTCCTTTAATATAAATACCTCATGGGATCAGCTAGCTACCTGTATAGAACCATCATCACAAAAACAACCTGATGTAGCTGAAATCGCATCACCATTCGACCAGTAGCTTATCTGTTAAAGACACATCTTATACAACCTCCGTCGCAAGTAAGTGCACTATATAGGAACTGCTAAGGCTTGCTAAATAGGACAAAAGCCTGGTACAAGCTCTGGTCACTATATAGGGAAAGGGTCCATAGGGCTCTCTAAGTGTGCACTATATTAAGGAATAGGTTCACTATGGGCTCTGGTCTAAAGTAGCTGCACTATATAGTGAATAGGATCCATAGGGCTCTGTCAAGAGGCAATCATGAATAGGGCAAGGTCCGTCACAAAAGGGATGGCATTTGACGCAACCAGTGCAGTAAATCAATCTGACCAGTAGCAAGCGTACGTTATAAACGTACGATAGCCACTGAGTACGAATATAACGTTACTCTTTGATACGCCACTGAGTCCAGCTGTAATATACTACTTTGATCGCTCGAACCGCTTGTAACGTTTCTGATACGCCACTGAGACCAGCTGTAATATAACTTACTCTTACGACGAGACCAGCTGTAAACTTCCTTGATCTGAGACCAGCTGTAATATCACTTCGATCCAGAGACCGCTTAAACTACTCTTGATACGCCCACTGAACCACTGTAATAACGTTGACGCCAGACCGGTAAATAACGTACTCTGATACGCCACTGAGACCAGCTAAGTATTAACGTTACTCTTGAATACGCCACTGAGACCAGCTGTAATAATAACCGTTACTCTTGATACGCACTGAGACAGCTGTAATATACGCTTCTTGATACGGCCACTATTGAGACCACTTGTAATATAACGTTAACTCTATACGCCACTGAGACCAGCTGAATATAGTTACTCTTTGATACGCCACTGAGACCCAGCGTAAATATTAACGTTACTCTTGATACGCACTGAGACCAGCTGTTATATATAAACGTACTCTGATACGCCACTCTGAGACAAGCTGTGAACATGACTCCCCTTATTATTTGCTGAGGCACAGTCTTGCGTACCCCAATGGTACTCCTTCTCTTCCCTATTTAGTACACTACTTTAACCAGAGCCTATGGTACCTCTATTCCCTATATTAGTACAATATACTAGAGTGAATGGGTTCCAGTTGGGACGAAGCCTATTTGTTCTAGAACCAAATGGATTTCATTAAACATGAACATTAGTTCAAAACAGAGTTTTGTTCCGTCATCAGGATGGGTTAGAGTTGGATATAGAAAACCAGTTCAGTAAATTGTAAGGATGCTATAACTAAGGTTATTTAGCCATAAATGTCCGAGCAATCTCAGAAAGTATTCAGACCCCTTGACCCTTTCCACATTTTGTTATGTGTACATGCCTAATTCTAAAATGGATTAAATTGGTTTTGTTCACTCATCCAATCTGACCAAATACCATAAAAAAATGACGAAGCAACAATAGGTTTTTAGATTTTTAGCAAGTATTAAAAAAAATACCAGACAACCTTTATTTACATAAGTAATTCAGACCTTTGGCTATGAAACTCGAAAGTCAGGTTGTGCATCCTGTTTCCATTGATCATCTTGAGAGATCATCCCTTTCTCTGTCTGATGAAACCAAGTTGAACTCTTTGCCTGAACCAAGGCATACAGTGTAGCTGTGCTGCTGAGATCATACATACTTTGTACTTAGAAAGACATGGTTCTTATACAGTGTATAGTGTTTATCCTCAGCATTGTGCAATGTTCCCAGTTATCTGAGTTGATATCCAGTCTGATCATGGTGAGTCATTCCTTGTAGATATAAAACGTTTTTACTCCTGTGGTTCAATGCATTTAAAATTAAAATGTGTGTTCTCCTGTTTCTTAATATAACATTGACCTTCATGGGATCAGCTAGCTACCTGTATAGATCCATCATCACCAAAAACAAGCTGATGTAGCTGAAATCACATCCCATCGACCAGTAGCTTATCTGTTAAGACACATTTATACACTACGTGCAAGTAGTGCACTATATAGGGAATAGGGTTCTATAGGGCTCTGGTCTAAAGTAGTGCACTATATATAGGGAATAGGGTACCATAGGGCTCTGGTCACTATATAGGGAATAGGGTTCTATAGGGCTCTGGTCTAAAGTAGTGCACTATATATAGGTGAATAGGGTTCCATAGGGCTCTGGTCTAAAGTAGTGCACTATATATAGGTGAATAGGGTTCCATAGGGCTCTGGTCACAATATAGGGAATAGGGTGCCATTTGGACGCAACCAGTGAGTAAATCAATCTGACCCAGAATAAAGCAGCCCGGTACGTAATATAACGTTACTCTTGATACGCCACTGAAGTCAGCTGTAATATAACGTTACTCTTGATACGCCACTGAGACCAGCTGTAATATAACGTTACTCTTGATACGCCACTGAGACCAGCTGTAATATAACGTTACNGTAATATAACGTTACTCTTGATACGCCACTGAGACCAGCTGTAATATAACGTTACTCTTGATACGCCACTGAGACCAGCTGTAATATAACGTTACTCTTGATACGCCACTGAGATCAGCTGTAATATAACGTTACTCTTGATACGCCACTGAGACCAGCTGTAATATAACGTTACTCTTGATACGCCACTGAGACCAGCTGTGAACATGACTCCCCCTTATTATTTGCTGAGGCACAGTCTGCGTACCCAATGGTACCCTATTCCCTATTTAGTACACTACTTTAGACCAGAGCCCTATGGTACCCTATTCCCTATTTAGTACACAATAGAGTGAATGGGGTTCCAGTTGGGACGAAGCCACTTGTGTTCTAGAACCAAATGGAATTTCCATTAAACATGAAACCATTAGTTCAAAACAGAGTTTTGTTTTCAGTCATCAGGAATGGTTAGATTGTAGATAAGAAAACCAGTTCAGTAAAATGTGTAAGGATGCTATAAACATAGTTATTAAGACATAATGTACAGAGCATTCAGAAA
>NC_036874.1:10536414-10537721 GCF_002910315.2 Salvelinus sp. IW2-2015 | reverse complement strand
CTGAAAATAGCTGTACAGTGACGCTCCCCATCCAACCTGACAGAGCTTGAGAGGATCTGCAGAGAAGAATGGGAGAAACTCCCCAAATACAGGTGTGCCAAGATTGTAGCGTCATACTCAAGAAGACAAGAGGCTGTAATCGCTGCCAAAGGAGCATCAACAAAGCTCTGAGTAAAGGGTCTGAATACTTATGTAAAATGTGATAAAATATGGAAAAAGTCAAGGGGTTTGAATACTCTCCGAATACACTGTAAGTCTATATCARCATGACATCATGTAAGGCATCGGAGCTTGGGTGGATACAGTTCCACATTCATGCCTCTCTCATAAGTTTGAGAGCAGAACAAATAGTTTTTCGATCCCCTATTGTTTGGAAGGAGCCAGAGAGAGAGAGAGAAGGATGGGATAGGAGGTGTACTAGTTAAGATACCCTTGGGTCAGTCTGGGGATACGTTCAAAGCAGCACACTAGTTRGCATGCTTAGTTTCCTCTCCTCTCACGAGCAGCTGCTTTGAATGAGGAAGTAGAAGTCAGAGTATGGCGGTGTGGTGGATACGTTCTCATCCTCTACGCCACACCTCACTTCACTCTGCCAGAAGGAGAAGAGGACAGAGGTCAAGTTTAGAGGACGCAACTTTTATATGGATTTTAAAATGGTCAAATGTATTTAAATTCAATACTCACAGACTTGGCCACTCTGAAGTGATAGGTAACGTCCTGGAATGACAGTACAGATACTGACCACAGGTGATCTGTCCCCTGAGGAGAAAGAGGTCAAGAGGTCAGTCAGTAGCTCCATAACCTGGGAAGTCAGTAACAAGGGTTGGGGTCAATTCCACAGTGAATTTGAAAAGTATTGTAATGTCAGGTGAAGTGGGATTGACCCCAACCCCTGTTCAGTAACATCTGTAATGTTTTATCATGGTGGTGTGTAGATGTACCTCAGTAACTGTTCTTTCTCCAGCATAGAGCTCGGTCTCTCTGTGGTCAGGACACAGACGTCCTCTGGTGACTCCACACTGTTTGACCCACACACTGGCACTGGAACTGAGGACGGGAGGGAGGAATATAATATCGTTAGTACTGTTGTTATTCTTATCACTGGAAATATCCGCGAGTTGGTGTGCCTGGCAGTTGTATGTGTGTGAACAGTAGGTATACCGTAGCTGTCAGGTGAACGGTAGGTAGATGTACCGTAGCTGTCAGGTGAACGGTAGGTAGATGTACCGTAGCTGTCAGGTGAACAGTAGGTAGATGTACCGTAGCTGTCAGGTGAACGGTAGATGTACCGTAGCTGTCAGGTGAAC
>NC_036874.1:10459303-10536314 GCF_002910315.2 Salvelinus sp. IW2-2015 | reverse complement strand
TTTCCCAAGAGTTAGCACATAGTTTTCTAACAGAGTAGAACCAATAGTGTTTCCTACAAGAAAGAGTAAGCAACATAGATTTTCCACAGAGTAGAACCAAGATAAGTCTTCTACAACAGAGTAGCCCCCATAGATCTTTCCTGAAACAAGTAGAACACCACTATAGTTTTCCTAAGCACAGAGTATAAGCCACAATAAGTCCTTCCTAAACGAGTACCCTAGTATTATCTTTACAGAGTAGCCCACATAGTCTTTCTTACATGATGGCCAGTATTGTATTTTCTAGCATAAAGAAACTCAATAATATTTCACATAGTTAAAAGACCCAATAGTCGTATCTACATAGTGAACATCAATAGTATTTTCTACAAAAAGATGACCCCATATCCCTTTTTCTGATAAGTACCAAAAGTATATAATACAATTAATCTAGATAAAGTAAAAACCCAAAGTACTTTCTAAGATAACAATATATTCATAAATACCACAATAGTGCCTTTACTAATGGAATAAAGAGTACCCAATAAGTAAATTTTGCATAAGTAACCCCATAAGCAATTTACTTCATAAAGTAAACCCAATAATATTTTCTTACAATAAAGTAACACATATATTATTCTAACAATAATAGATACCATATAATTTTACCCATGAGAGTACCAAAATAGAGACACATAAGGGAATACTATTCAAAAAAAAGTTGTATCTCATGGAAGCGAGTGTGTAAAGGTAATTTTCATGATATGAAGGAACAGATATGTTGCCCGGATATCAAATCAAGTCAAATAGTTGTTATAGGGGCTAAAAATAACTTCATAGCTGAATATTCAAGTGGTGGTAAAAAAGAACACCCAGCTAAACACCAAAACGAGAAAAAGCAAAATGATGGCAAAGTGTAAAGAGCAGGGAGGAATTATCCCAATGCTAGAAAGGAAAAAACCATATGAAAAACCTAGAGAGGAACCCAGAGACTATGAGGGAGAGTGGCAAGTCTGATTCTGGGCGAAAGGGCCGATGGTGAGATTATCACAAAACATGGCAAGGGTACGAAAAAATGAGCAGATAGAATCAAATTAATAAAATAACAACAAAAATAGAAACGAGATTAGTAGTATTGTCGAGGGTAAAGAAGGAACAAGGAACAAAAAAAAATAAAATCAGAGAAGTAAATGTAGTTGGCTTTTCATTAGCGATAATCTAGAAGTTCTCTAACGAAAATACAAAAAGAAAAGAAAAAAGAAATAAACAAGTAAAACACCTGCTAATACGTCGATAGAAGAGATTGAAAACAAAGAAAAGGTCGGGAGCAAGGTAGCAAAGATAATAACCGGTGAAAAAATACCGGTAGAAGAGAAAAAAAAAAACAGAAAATAAAAAAAGAAAAGCGATTTCATCTGAACGATGAAAAAAGTATGAAACATGGAGAGCAAGTAAAACAGGCAAAAGGCCCAAGGTGGAACTAGGGGGAGCGAGAGAAAGAAAGGAAGTAATATGAACCAGTATACTCGAGCATGACCCATGAAGGCTAGGATCCTCCGAGAGAAGAGAAAAGAAAAAGAAGAGAAGAAGAGAAGGAATTCGAAAAGAATGAGCAAATGAAAAAGTGAGAAAACATTAAAATATACACACCACGGCAACAAGAACACAACAAAAGAAAAAAAAGAGGATATAGACGGAATAAGTATTCCAGATTATAAAAAATCTGAACATATGAAACGAAGAACAAGCTAAAAGTACCAACACCGGGGCATAAAATAAAAATAATGAGAAACAAACTGACAGCAATAAAAGTAAATAAAAAAAAGGGTATGAGACAGGAAGGAAGGTAGGACACAAAAACTAGTGGTACATGATGATGACCGAAAAGAATAAGAGAAAACAAAGACAGGGGACAAAGAAGGAAGATAGATATCCACCAGACCACAACTTTGCAAAGGCAAGAGCCCCACACAACTACTGACAGAGAGATGGGATAACATTATGAACCACGAACATTACACTAAAACTGAAGAACAAGGCGAGTATGAAGAAACGCACAACAAAGAATTACATCGCGGCACAAAACGGACACAACACAAGGGAGGAAGGGGCGAGGGGGGAGTGGAGGGGAGAGGGGGTGGGGGGAGGGGGGGGCAAAAGCACAGACATGGAAAGATCGAGTCAGATAAGCTCAAATTGAAAACAGACGAACACTCAAGTGACGCTATAACCCTACGAATTTAGGATAAAAGTGGAAGAGGCAGAAAAAAAAAAAGAAAACGCATAAGAAGAAAAGCTCAAGTTAAAAAATAAAAAAACAGGAAAACAGCATAAATCCCCAGAAAAGAAGAAAGAAAAAAAAAAAAAACCAAACAAACAGAAAACAATGTAAATAAAAGGGATTAGAAAGCAGAAGAATAAAATTCGAGTCCATAAGAAAGATCCAAGTGGAAAAGAGAAAAGGAAAAGAGAAAAAAAAAAAGAATAAACAAAAACACAAAAACGACAAGGAAAAACAAAAGAAAAGAAAGAAAAGAAAAAACAAAGAGAACAAGAAACAAAAAAAAAAAAAAAAAGAAAAAAACAAAAAAAAAGAAAAAATTTAGACAGAACAGAAATAGAAAAATAGAAGAGAAGCGAAGAAAAAAATAAGAAAAAAAGAAGAAAAGAAATAAAACAAGAGAGCAAAAAAAAAAAAAAAGACAAAAAATGAAAAAATATAAGAAAAGAAAAAAAAAAAAGAAAAAAAAAGAAAACAGAAAAAAAGAAGAAAGTAAAAGAGAGCAAGAAAAAATAAAAAAAAAAAAAAATAATAAGAAAGAAAAAGAAATTAATAATAAAAAAAAATAAAAAACACAAAGAAAAATGGAAAGACTATGTGGGCTACTCTGTGTAGGAAAGACTATGTGGGCTACTCTGTGTAGGAAAGACAATGTCCTTTTATTCTCTGTAAGAAATATAAATATGACATCCTGTTGTCTGTTCTTGCAGTACAGTTCCTGCAGAAAAGATTGAACAAAATTGTAGAAGGGAAAGTGTTCAGTATATACAGCAATTGCAAAAACAAATTCTAAAAGGGTGGTTACTTTTTTTTCTTCACTACTGGTAATTTCAGTGCAATTGAACGATTTTTCTGCAATAAAAATATGGGTCACTCATTTTCAAATGGAATAACAGCGAATCTGCTAAACAGGTCTTTCACCTCACCATATTTGACTAAAAGTAGTCTTCAGTAAAAGCCACCTTGCTCTAAATCCAGCAGCATCCAAATGTAATCAACTATGGAAATAGCAAGACAAACATTGAGGAGAGAAACCGTGACGGACAACTGTGACCTGTACTATTTCTGCCCTCCCTGACTGTGCACTCGGGCTCCAGATAGTGACTGAAAATAACCTGAAGTCATGAAAAGATGCGACCAGACTAGGTATCGCCTGTCAAAACACATCAGATCAGAGCTAAAGAGAGTTGTGATGAGCCCCTTTCATAAGCACTTACACACAGCACAAGCGGTGACAACCACACACGCTTAGAGGAGAGGAGGGGAGAGAGAGAGAGAGACTGCCACCGCAACGGATCAACACAAGCCCTTTTTGCACATGCAAATGTGGCGCGAGTGGCACGTCGAGCTGCAGCCAGCCGTGATGGGCAAGTGCCAAGTTGCCAACCGGCACTTCACCTGCATGCCCCCCCCTCTCCTCTCCCTTCTGCCCTCCTCTACTCTCACTTCTCCTTTCTCACCCTTCTCATTCCTCCTCTCCTCTCACTTCTGCTCTCCTCTTCTTCACTGCACTTTTTCTCCTCTCTTATCAACTGTCCCCATCTCTCCGCTCCTCTCACTTCTCCTCTCTACTAATATTCTCCTCTCACTTCTCCTCTCTACTATATTGGATACTATATTCTCCTCTCACCCTCCTCTTTCTCTGTCATGAACCTCTCTCCATCTTCTCTCTCTCATCTTTCCTCTCTCCACGTTAACGAATCACCAATCACCTCGTCTCCCCTCGTCCTCCTCCCATCATTGAACAAATGGGTAATAAGCACCACTTTGTACCGCTCTGTCTCTCTCCCCTTGTGCCTCTCTTAAGATCCAGAGTGAAAAGTCTGATTAAATAATCATTGGAGAAGCGGCGCGCACGGTTTCCCCCTGCTCCTCACCTTGGGGACATATTGTCCCCTGTCACTGGAACCTCGGGGACAGAAGGCGACACCGTGGGGAGGCTCAGCGGGGGAGCGAGGAGCTGATGAAACGAAGATCGGGTAATGAAGGCATGGCCCATGGCTTCCGCGGCTCCYCCATATGTTTCACCAAATGCAAATTGCCCCCAATTCAAACAACTTTTTCATCTTGATATATGCAAATGTGTTTATAAATACTGGCTTATAAATATAGCATTACACTTTTAAAGAGGGAGCTTAAATCCTTTCTCACTCCTTGTTGTTGTTGTCGGTGGCGACGTGTGACATAGGTAATGAAAAGGCTTGGACCCATGGATGCTTAATGGTCATCTGGCCCATAAGGGAGAGCCAATAAGAAAAAGCCCAGTGAATGCTTTTACCAATCAAAATGGGCACACATATCTAATGAACCAATGAACATTTAAAGGACTTCCATTTAGCAATGAGCTATTGAGGTTGTCTGACCTGGGAAAATGCACTATATGACATAAATGACCAATATTCAAAATAACATGTCTATGAATAAACTGGGAGCCTTTAACAAAATACTGCTGGTTTCTGGTAGTATAAACATTTTATGCCTGATTTTTACTGTACAGTAATACGTTTGATATGGGCCAGCAGTATTTCATGGCTGTATTCCTTTGAGAATATATCCTAGGCTTAACAAGGAAAGAAAAAGTTGATTCTGTTTACATGGAGTTGAGCCCTGTCAAACAGCTCCTTCAGGGGGACATCACCTAAATATGAAAAAGCTTGGAGTGTGTACAGTACTTAGCTGGGAGGGATGAACCCGAAACATCAACATCAAAGAGGGAAAATGTTAAATAATGATAAAGCGATGATTGCACTCTAATTAACTTGATTGAGCTACCCAGGAGCTCAAGAGCCTGGGTATATTTCAGCTCCAACTTGGAAAACTTTACAATATATCATCATATAAGAAAAGCTTACAAACTCAATTGACATCTTATGATATTGCCAAATATGGATCCTACGTAAGTGTCATACTAACCCTGAAGAAGGCACAATGATCCCCAAAAGTTAGTGTTTTACCCAATACATTACTGAGAGTTAGAGTTGGAGTTACAGTTAGATTTTGAGAGAGAGAGAGAGAGAGAGAGAGAGAGAGAGAGAGAGAGAGAGAGAGAGAGAGAGAGAGAGAGACTTTTATTTTTATATACTAACCGTGGTCAACAGTTTCAAGGAAAATCACCCAAGTAAAACCTCTTAAACATATTAAACTGAAGCAACAATGAGATAATGATAATCAAATGCAGAACTTTGTGTTAAGTCAATTATCATAATAAATGTAAGTGACATAAAGTATCCGTCTTTCCTACATAAAGTATCCCATAGTCTTTCCTACTTAAAGTAGCCTACATCGTCATTCCTACATAAAGTAGCGTACACAGTCTTTTTACCATAACCTTTGTCTTTATCTCCCTTGTCATGACCTTTCATAACCTGTCATAAAAGGCATTGTGTCATTCATACAACAGCCTTATCAATCTGCTTCCAGTTGGGCAGCTTCGCAGGCTGGGGTTAGCAGGTGTCAGTCGCCTGAGAGGTGATCACATTGTCACAGTGCATGCTGGTTCCCTTGGAGATGGCACCTGAGTCTCTGTTGCTTGTGCCAACATCTTCATCATCACCCGCGGCAACAGCGGCCGGCAGCTCGGGATGGGACCATGTGGCTTACAGGCCAAGTGGGTTAGCGGTTAGCGAGGTCTCTGAGAGCTAACAAGGTACAGTTACGTGCATTCTGCTCTGTCTAGGTAACATGTTTGTTTTGTGTCCACCAGAAAACAATCAGGAGATTGTGACTGAACGGCAAAATAATGCATTTGGTTTGTTTGCAGTGCGTAAGAAATAAGAACTACACCGAATGAGTTTGTACAGCTGTCGTTACTGCCACAAGGCTTGACACTGACCGTGCTGGTTGGGGCTCTGGCTGAGACTGGTGAGCTCACTGGCCAGGTATAGTCACTCAAGTTGGATGGGGTGAGAAAGACCAGCCTGTGAGACAGACAAGGCTATGAGAGAAAAGGCACCGGCCATTTCCATAACTGTATTTTACCATGATCAAGGATGTAAATACAGAGAGAAAGAGAGAGAAAGAGAGATTCAGTTAAGTCATGCCTGGGCCTATTTGGGTAGCTAAGAGAAAGTTCAGTATTGATAGATGAGGTGTGGTGTGGTTATTGTATCCTCCAGGTTCACAGTCAGCTCATTAGCCTGTGTGCTCTAGCGCTAATTTGGGGGGTTATGAACTGGATGTTAATTAATCACACCGCTCGCAGATACTGACGGCCTGGCATGCGACTGTGAGCATGCATTCAAAGCAGCTGCGAACGCTGCTGCCGCCCATGTACTCTCTCAAGTGTTGTTGTTTGTGGGAGAAGAACACGGAGCTAACCGCAAAGTGTTACTGCGGTCTGTGGTGTGCCACAGTGCCAGGTTCTAGAAAAAACAACAACAGAAAAGCAGTTTCAAAGGGCTTAGGAAAGTGAAATTTGGTAGAATGACTGAAAGTTGGGTTGACATTATATTTGATACAATGTATGGCCTGTTAGTACCCAGTTTTTTGGGTTTCATTGTTATTGGTCAAGGGGGAAATATCAAAAGTAGAAATGAGTGGTTGAATATCTAAAAACAACAGTTTTTTTGTTTGAGCAGAGTGGCCCTGACTTCTGTTTGTTAAAAGCAAACGTTTTATCATTGGGCTCTTCAAAGTTAACCCGACACAATATTACACACTTCAGAGAATAATATAGCAGAGTCCAAAAATACATGCCTAAAGCACATAGTATACAGAATGACAGACAGACATACTGTACATCAACATGTAAAGACTTCATTGAGGACTCGCTTCAGTGTTCATAGGAGTTACAATAGCGCCCTCTGCTGAATGTTTGATGTATAAAACCAACAGACTACACCATCAGTCTGGTGCCACCATGCGTAATGTATGACGGAGGACTACAATAACGATCACAGTGATGATGATGATGATGATGATGATGATGATGATGATGATATGAAAATAAAGGAATGAGATGCTCTGAAAAGACATCCGTAGTAAAACAATTGGAAAACAACGTACAGACAACACTGTACAACAATGAGAACTCATGATGACAATTAAGCAGAGTGTTGATTAGTACAGTAGGAATCACTTGCTAGTACATTAAAAGGGGATGGGTGTGGGGGCTGGGTGCATCCCTGTGACACACTAACAAAAACAATGAAAGTCACTCATTAACACTTTACAAAGATAGAGCTAGTTTACAGTAACACAATATCAGGAACCCTGCTGTTCACATGACAATAGTTTGAAAGGCTGTGACACTGACAAGTGATCTGATCATATGAAATCAGAATATCTAACTATTTTGATGTATGGGGATTAGTCACCACAGAGGCGTTGCAGTCACTTTACAATACGTTATTGTAAACCCTATATATCCACATTGTGAGTACTATACAAGTGTATAACAATGTGTACCTACAATGTAATGACACTGTATCTACCTATGTAAGCAGTACCATGTAAATATAGGTATGCATATTAGGAACACTTAGGATGAGATTCAATCAAAAGCACACAAGCGCAGTGCACTGTCGATAACGTGCCTTTTGAAGGCAATTTCCCTGATGTTCACGGAGATCATATTCATGGTAAACATTGGGATGTCGGCTCAACTGTAACTTACCTTTAAACGTCAAGTGCAGTGTGTATGTCGACAACGCTCCTTTGATTGAATTCTGGTCTTACTGTAAAGTGGGACCAGACAGAATATCTGCAGCCACACCTTTCTACACTAGAGGGCAGTTTAGCATCAAATAACAGCCTTTACTGTTAAAAACCCACTGGGCTGAAAACCAACAACCCTCAATATGTGTTTTACAACTTTATGTTAGATGGTTCCTCACCTTAAAGTAGCATATGGGCCAGGAGAAACTTTAATCCATGGTTTAAACAGCCACTACAAACTTTTGCTAACTTTAGCCACCACAAGCTAACAATCAATGAAAGTGATGGGGGCATGTGAGCATGTAAAAAAAAAAAAGAATGTCCAAATCACCTTTAAGTAACATCAAACTAACTGTGGAGTTGATTTGAATTGATTTCAGGTGATAATTATTTATTTTTTAAACACACTCACATGCCCCCATCACTTTCATTGTTTGTTAGCTTGTGGTGGCTAAGGTTAGCTGACGTTTGTAGTGGCTGTTCAAAGAAAAACTATAATCCATGGTTCAATTATCTTGGCCCATAGACTACTTTCTAACATCAAGTTGTAAAATAGTGAACTAAACATTTTACTACTTTTTCAGAATAACATAATGTACACAAACTAATAAAACTGTGAATCTCTACTATTTGCATGTATCTTTTAATTATAGCCAAGCCATGGCAACATATGGCAACATATACAGTACCAGGAATAAAGCAGAGTGCTGTGAAGAACTTCCTGTGAAGAACTTAAACTCGTCAGTCTAATTTCATGCCTAAAGTTCACAGGTCAGTTTTGCCCCACTCTGCCAATCCTGAAGGCCAATGAAAGGAGGTTGTTAAAGAGGAAAATAATCTCAAAAGGAGAAAGCCATTGAAATCCTTCTGATTACAATTGAAGAACTGTGAAACCGCCATTTGAACAAAAAAAATCTTCCCCCTTTCAAAACACAAATATTGGTAGTAGATTATTCCCCAAAGTCTCACGGGGTAATTCCACATAGGCACCAAATATTATTCTGCTATCCCCTTACTAAAACTGCCTTAAGAGAGGTTGGGCTGCATGAGAACTCAACAAAACACATTTCTCAAATATATCTCCCTATAGCACTCAGTGATGTTTACCCCCCACAGATCCTAGAAGTTTCTCTCTCTCTCTCTCCTCGCTCTCTTTCTCCTCCTACTGACAGTAGAAACATTCCCTCCAGACACTTGGCATAAACCAAAGGAGTGGGAATGTTTGCTTTGGTTGTAATTGCTGAATGATAAATTCCTCTGCACTGCTATTGATTTTACTCTCTCCCAGTTCCCCAGTGCATCCACATCAAAGACGTTTATTTGTAAGCTTTATTGTTAAAAACCACAGTTAATGTTAGTCCTCTGGCCACTCTGTGTCTTCTAAAGTCATTAATAATGTATAAAGTGAACGTTCTGGAGCTTTGGCCATACTTAATGTGGGCAGAGGATATGTAGTCTATCGGGGATTGATGCAAATATAGGAACACATTACTCGATGATTTATCCCCATGAGATCATCTTAAAGAGAGTCAAAATATGACTTTGAAGGGGAAATTAAACCATTACATGGTTTAACCCGGTTTTAAAATCCCCAGGAGTTTTTCATATTAATGGGTCGTATGTATCACGACACAGGCGAGACCCAGATGCAGATACAGGAGGCAGATGGCTCGAGTCTCTGATTTTTATTAGAACAACAAGGGGCAGGCAAGAGGCAGGTCGAGGACAGGCAAAAGTTCATTAACCAGGTCAGAGTTCTAAACGGTACAGGGAGGCAGGCAGGCTCAAGGTCAAAACCAGGAGCACGGAAAAACACGCTGGTTGATTTGACAAGACGAACTGGCAACAGACAAACAGAGAACACAGGAATAAATACCCTGGAAATAATGTGGAAAACGGGTGACACCTGGAGGTGGGTGGAAACAATCACAAAGACAGGTGAAACAGATCAGGTCGTGACACATATGTACCACATACCACTGGAATCTTTCTGTATTACAGCAGATATTACAGTATACAGCGGAGCCTCATAAGACACAAATGATCCAAATAGCTTGCTTCGTATCTCAAACGTTTTCAGTTATAAGCAAGTGTTGCATCCATTCAACTGGATACACTAAATAACAAATGTTCAGTGTGTAGCCTACATACTCCATCACCTGAAAATATACATTTTAAGCGTTCCTAAATTTGACCATCAACCTCCCGTTGGAGTGATTATCCTGCAGACATGTTGACGCCCATTTTGGGTAGACATAACTGGATACCCGCACTGTGAATAATTATTGGGCTATAAGCAACATTTCTATTTTAAGGTGTAGGAGGAAGTATCCACATAAAAGTGCCACTCCTAATACTTAAGTCCTGCTAAACACTGCTCTCTATAGTAATTTGCTGAACTAAGGTCAGTCTTGTGCACTGTAATACGTGCTAACATATACTGGATTAAGGGAGCGTAAACTGATTCTAGATCTATGCTTCATTAAGGGAAACTCAGAGCAGTGATTTAATACAATGTACTCCCTAACCTCACTCCACCGGACCCACACTGTCTGTACCAGCCACGGAGTCCTCACACCTCTCTCTTCAGTAGCTCTGTGGAATGTAGCTTATGGTACAGCCTGTCACCACTTTTACACACCTCAACCAATAACAAAGGCCGCCATTGGAAGTCCTCAAATTCCAGGCAACTGTATCTCAGGGAGCATTGTAGTTCCAGAAAACAGGGAGAGCAACTAACATGCTGTAGTTCAGTCCACAATAATAAAGTAGTATTTATTGATGATAAGAATCTACTGTTAACTTAGCATTGAACTAGAGCTGGCTATTAAGGATGTTAACAAAAATAGTGGAAGGTTAAGGAGTTTCATGCTGCGTTTGTTTAATGCTGCAAGTCATGTTTTTTATGTTGCGGTTCAGTAGAATGAGCGATGACTAACTCGTATCACTCTCCTCCTCGCCCTCTTCCTCCTTGTTCCTCTCCTTCTCTTTAAGCATCCTTTCTTTGTCCCTCCTCAAAGGCCCCCTTTCTTTTTCTATCTTCTTCCACAGTTTTTCGATGGCCTTTAACACTTCCCTCATAAACATATGTGCCAAGTCAATGACCTTCCTTTCCTTCTTCATATTTTTCTCCTCTATCTTCCTCTTCTCTTTAAACTTCTCTCTCTCCTTGAGCATCTCCTCCTTTTCAAGTAGCATCTTCATTAGCTCCTTCTCAATGTGCTCACCAGCTTCCTTCATCTACAACCTCTCCTCCCTGAGCTCCTCTTCCTCTTTCTCCAACAGCTGTCTGTACGACATCGCCTGCACACGGTCTCCTCAAATCACAGTTCTCTCGCAATCTGCTTTTTCTCGTTTTTAAATGTTCTCCATCTCCTTCTGAATCCTCTCTTTCTCTTCCTGTAACTGCTCTTTCTCTTCTCGGACCACTTCCAATCCCGCCAAGACTATCTCGTTGTGTTCGTGTAACTTCTCCCACTTTTCCTTTATCCTCATCATCACCTCCTTCATCTCCTGTTCCTTTCTGTCCATCACTACCTTACTCCTTCCTCTCTTGCTGATAATCTTGCCACAATGCCGGCATTTGCTTTCTTCATCCAATCTCCCTCTGTTCTGTAGTAATCTTCCCCTCCCTCTTCGCTGTCACTTGTCACCTTCTCCTTCATCTCTCCCTCCGTTCTTTCCTTTGATCTGGCCCTCCTGGACTTTCTTTTGACTTGTCCTCCTTCATGTGATCCACAGACGTCATGAGCTGCTTGTTGAAAGAATGACACTCAGTGAGAAAGTGGACACGCAAGCAACTGTACACACAGAACCAAGCCAATGATCAACAACAAAACAGAAGACACACAAACCCTCAACATAGCTGGTTTTGCACTTGATTCACATAAGATGGCCTCCTTACAGTCTTGTCTAGTGGCCTTTGTTTTGCTCAGTCAGTGGCCTACAGATGTGATGAACATAATGCATCATGTATTGTCAAAGGATTACTTAGAACTGGTTGTCATGGTGATTATGATTTCTAGAATGATGCAGGAGTGCCAACATTCTGAATGTATAAACTTTAGAATAAAATGGGAAGAACAGGACATGCAACACAGAACAGACAGACACAGACACAGACACAGACACACACACACACACACACACCACACACAACACACACACACACACACACACACACACAACACACACACACACACACCACACACACACAAACACACACAACACACCACACACACACACACACACACCACCTGATGTTATAATCCTGCGGTCATTACACTCAAAAGTACTATACTGACAACTGAAAATGACAGAGGCCTACTGTATAATATTATCTTTGAATAGTAGGTACCTGTATCAGTCAATGTTTATGTAATGACTGTTGTGTTAGACTGCATGGCACAGAACATCGGGTTCGGAGTTAGACTTTGACCATTGTGGATGAGCTAACACCCACTGGTAAGGACAACGTCAACAAAACATCGGGAAGAGTTTTATTATTACTAGGTTCCGTTGTTTGTTTAATGACATCATGGCGGGTTATCTCATAGTGAATGGAATCTTGTTTGCTTACAAGGTGCAGCTGGTCATTACTGTTTAGAGGGAGGGCTGTTTTCACAGAGGCGCTTCTGAATGACTAAACCAAGTCATTGTGAGCATTGACTATCGTTTAAACTTACAGGGCAGACTTGTAATGTAAAAAAATACATGCTATAAACCAGTTTGAGATTGTTTATTAGTTCCTGTCTTTCATGTTAAGCTGACAGATCTCAGTTGGTCAATGTCCACAATGTGAACCACAGAGCCTCATTCCCATAGATCCACATCTATCTGTCCAGTGATTGGGTTAACAGGAAATTATACTCTGACCTGTAAAAATGAAGCAATGAATAACTCAAACGTTCATTTAAGGAGACCTCGTGCGATCCATTAAAAAGGACATCTCCCCAGGTTAGTTAGATAACTGAGAACCGTAACACGTCTTGTGTCCGTGGCGAATAAACCGTCTTGGGAATGATCAATAACACAATCCTCAGTGTGACCTCTCTGTTGTAGTGTGAAGGCGATCTATTTATATAATCACAATATTACACTCCGTCATAGAGTCTTATTCCACTCCTCCCTTATTAGCATGGGAGAGCCTCAGGTTCCCGAGGCTCAGAATGTCTTTGTATTGGAGTTCAGGTAGGACACATATCTCTTGCTCTGTCTCTGCATCAGTGGAGGCTGCCTAGGAGAGGACGGCTCATAATAATGGCTGGAACGGAGCAAATGGAATGGCATCAAACACATAGAAACCATGTGTTTGATGCATTTGATACCGTTCCACTAATTCTGCTCCAGCCATTACCACGAGCCTGTTCTTCCCAATTAAGGTGCCACCAGCCTCTTGTGCGCTGCATGGACATGTTTTTTTATTGACTGGGTTATGGCCTACTTCCCTAGCCTATAGCACCTCTTGTTTCTCTGCCTGTAGAGTGGGTGAGTGTGAAAGAGAATGGGGAGAGAGGGAGAAAAGGGGGAATGGGGGTATCCCCCCTACTGTGAGACAGGACAGCGGATGGGGGAACAAAACAGAACCTTCTCTCCATTAGCAACAGTGCAGAAATAGGATACCATCCACTAATGTATTTTTATATTCAACTAGGCAAGTCAGTTAAGAACAAGTTCTTATTTACAATGACTGCCTAGGAACAGTGGGTTAACTGCCTTGCCTAGCGGCAGATTTTTACCTTGTCAGCTCGGGGATGCGATCTAACAACCTTTCGGTTACTGGCCTAACACTCTAACCACTAGGCTACCTGCCGCCCCAAGCTCAAAGCACCATAGGCGGTGTGGAACCTGAGTGGTATGTGGACAGGGATTTCCAAATGTGGTTCAAAATCAAACTGCTTCCTTTTATACTGGTCTTGCACCTTTGTTTAGGAATGATGACATATGGACGTGACTATTGTCATGACAGACCATGAAGATTTCTTCCAGACCTACACCAAGTCCACAACACTGTCACATTCTATGCCAAAATAAAACTGTACTGTATTTCTATCATTGATCATCTCCGGGCCTTCCAGTGGTATGCCCTCACATGACAAAAACGCTGCGATGCAGATGTTGACGACAGCGGATGAGGGATTATGTGCAATGGGTTTTCCTGCCCATAGAGTTCCCATTCTCCACATGCCTGTTGTTTGTCCTTCAGTGACCGGTGTGCTCTGCCGCTGGTGAGGATTTTGTACAAGGAAGCACCTGCTCTAGTGAAACAGGTTCTGAGCAGAGCTGGTCCAAATCACAACACCACCCACCCACGCCTTCTCCCACCGGAGGGGTTCATTGTGAGGACAAGGAGACAGTTGAACTCAAATAACACTCAGGAGTGAGCAAAGTGTCAACAAATACAAACATGTATGTTCTTTGTGAGTAATATGGGGTTTTGGAGGGTTTGCCTTGTACTTTTCTTCAACTTTCTATCCAAGTTCTTGGAAAATTAGGATTTGCTGACCACAACTCAATACAGTGTGGGGGTTCTCCCATAAATTCACATGCAGACCATCTCTAATAGGTTTTCAACTTACAGTTGAAGTTGGAAGTTTACACTTAGATTGGAGTCATTGAAACTCGTTTTTCAACCACTCCACACATTTCTTGTGAACAAACTATAGTTTTGGCAAGTCGGTTAGGACATCTACTTTGTGCATGACACAAGTAATCTTTCCAACAATGGTTTACAGACAAATTATTTCACTGTATCACAATTAGTGTGCCAGAAGTTTACATACACTAAGTTGACTAGAAAATTCCATAAAATGACATCATGGCTTTAGAAGCTTCTGATAGGCTAATGTACATAATTTGAGTCAATTGGAGGTGTACCTGTGGATGTATTTCAAGGCCTACCTTCAAACTCAGTGCCTCTTTGCTTGACATCATGGGGAAATCAAAAGAAATCAGCCAAGACCTCAGAAAAACATTGCAGAACTCCACAAGTCTGGTTCATCCTTGGGAGCAATTTCCAAACTCCTGAAGGTACCACGTTCATCTGTACAAACAATAGTATGCTAGTATAAACACCATGGGACCACGCAGCCGTCATACTACTCAGGAAGGAGATGTGTTCTGTCTCCTAGAGATGAACGTACTTTGGTGCGAAAAGTGCAAATCAATCCCAGAACAACAGCAAAGGACCTTGTGAAGATGCTGGAGGAAACAGGTGCAAAAGTATCTATATCCAAAGTAAAAGGAGTCCTATAAATCGACATAACCTGCTCCAAAACCGCCATAAAAAAGCCTGACTAAGGTTTGCAACTGCACATGGGGACAAAGATCGTACTTTTTGGAGAAATGTCCTCTGGTCTGATGAAACAAAAATAGAACTGTTTGGCCATAATGACCATCGTTATGTTTGGAGGAAAAAGGGGGAGGCTTGCAAGCCGAAGAACACCATCCCAACCGTGAAGCACGAGCGTGGCAGCATCATGTTGTGGGGGTGCTTTGCTGCAGGAGGGACTGGTGCACTTCACAAAATAGATGGCATCATGAGGGAGGAAAATGATGTGCCATAATGGAGCAACATCTCAAGACATCAGTCAGGAAGTTAAAGCTTGGTCGCAAATGGGTCTTCCAAATGGACAATGACCCCAAGCATACTTCCAAAGTTGTGGCAAAATGGCTTAAGGACAACAAAGTCAAGGTATTGGAATGGCCATCACAAAGCTTTGACCTCAATCCTATAGAAACATTTGTGGGCAGCACTGAAAAAGTGTGTGCGAGCAAGGAGGCCTACAAACCTGACTCAGTTACACCAGCTCTGTCAGGAGGAATGGGCCAAAATTCACCCAACTTATTGTGGGAAGCTTGTGGAAGGCTACCCAAACGTTTGACCCAAGTTAAACAATTTAAAGCCAATGCTACCAAATACTAATTGAGTGTATGTAAACTTCTGACCCACTGGGATTGTGATGAAAGAAATAAAAGCTGAAATAAATCATTCTCTCTACTATTATTTTGCATTTCACATTCTTTAAATAAAGTGGTGATCCTAATTGACCTACGACAGGGAATTTTTACTAGGATTAAATGTCAGGAATTGTGAAAAACTGAGTTTAAATGCATTTGGCTAAGGTGTATGTAAACTTCCGACTTCAACTGTATATTGAGTATTGTCATTATTTACTCGGTGTTAGTGAGAACAGACATATGCAGAATCACTTTGGCACTAAATGACAGCATTTGCACACTTACTGTCCAGCTAATCAAGATGCCAGTTGTCATTGTCTTAAGGTCCACAGCTCAGAATACAACAAAAACAACACACCACCTCAAGCAGTATGGAATGGGATGTTACCCCCGGTGACAGATAGTGTTTTTGCCATCTGCTAGCTAATTGCCTTCCTGTTTCTGCGTCATTCACTTTTCCTCCCATTCAAGTTTTTCCAGTTACCTGCCAGGCTATTGTGTTGCCCAGAGCGAGTGGGCCCACTTCAAGATCAATGTCAACAAGCATGAAAGCCTTCTGGTGAAGAAGTGAAGTGTCAGTAGCGGGGTATCAAAACTTCCCAAAATCATCCAAGCGAAGTTCCAGATTCCACTATTGTGGTATTACACCTGTAGTTATCTAATCTGTGACCACATATGTAAGATGAAATGCAACTACAAATCTGTATTACAATCTCTATTGAGCTCATGTTCAAGGGGAGATGGGTACTGGACTGTCCTTGCCCTTGATGACGGGGGATGATGGACAACCCCTAAATGTCCTCTGTGGTTTCAGGGAGAGCTAAAGGTGGAGCCAGCCTTCGTTTGAAGTGTCTCCATCCTGAGTCAGATTGTCTTTCTCAGCACAGGGCCTCACTGTATCAAAGACCCAGACTGCATAGAGACAAAGCTACATTGTGTTCAGTCAGTGTAGCCAGAGAGAGATACTGCTAATGAGCTTCCAGTCTACAGCCTCAGATCTGGCACTGGGAGGCTCGGCTAGAGTTTCAACTACCACCACAAAGTCATTATCGCTGCGCTTTCATTTCAGAAACAAAGTACTGCTCAAAGGAATCTGTTTGTTTGATCCCATGGTGGGCGCCTGGGCGGAGCAGCTTCTTATGGAACTGCGGAGAGTCAAGTCCCTTTCAAAGAGACAGACGAATTAAACTTTTATCGGGTTATCTTGACGTTCTCTCATTCAATGGGACATTCTTTGGTTATGAGGAACACATGAAATAGAATAGTTATTGTGTTTCTATGGTTCAGATGTGACAATTATGGTGTAAGAAAACCCAATATATTTCTTTATGTGTGTAGCAATTCAAGAAATACAAAACGCTTTTGTGTAAAGGCGTTAGAAAAGGTCTACAGTATTGACTTTATTTGGAAGCGGTGAGAGGTAAAAATCCGAAAAGCGACTGACCATAGCAGTAGCAGGAACCACCTGTGCTCATGCAGTAGAAAGTGATAATGGTTTCCCACAGAAAATAACAGGGAAAAAACGGCCATAATGATCACAAGGAGTTCTGTGTTTCTCAGGTTGGCAGAGTGGCAACTGTTGGATGCATGTCCATTCTAGCATGCCAAGTCTAATGCATTAGGCAAGATAATCACTATCCACTCAGTCCTCTCACTGCACGTTGTTGCACTTGTAGTTCTACCTATTCTTACAGTAGGCCTTAAAAAAGTATATATTTGTTGGACTGTTAATGCTTAGATCAAGGACGAACCAAGATGTGTTCAAGGTCTTGGGTCTAATTCAAAGGACAATACTTAATAGTTTACAACATACTGAAAATGTCAAATTCATATGAAAATAAGTGTTGGTCAGTGGTGTTAGAGAGCTGCATATGGGTCACATTTCCCCACTAAGGACATAGCAAATGACCAATAACGAGAGGATTACCCTCTTTAAAATGGATTATCAGCCATATCTAGGGAGATAAAACCACAGCTTTACTAGTGAGTCCACTACAGCTTATCAGGCCCTTCACTTCCCTCAATGCCTATAGTATGCCAAATAATTCTAACAACACTGAACATACTGTATATCGTCACACTGGACAGGTCACAATTGGTCTATTTAATTGGCTCAATTAATTAGCAACTTGCTACTTGTCCATTATTCTTTGGTAAAATCCTGGTTGTGACTTATCAAATAGCAGTCATTGATAAACAGCATATTACCATACAGTCGTGGCCAAAAGTTTTGAGAATGACACAAATATAAATTTTCACAAAGTCTGCTGCCTCAGTTTGTATGATGGCAATTTGGATATACTTCAGAATGTTATGAAGAATGATCAGATGAATTGCAATTAATTGCAAAGTCCCTCTTTGCCATGCAAATGAACTGAATCCCCCAAAAACATTTCCACTGCATTTCAGCCCTGCCACAAAAGTACCAGCTGACATCATGTCAGTGATTCTTCTCGTTAACACAGGTGTAGTGTTGACGAGGACAAGGCTGGAGATCACTCTGTCATGCTGATTGAGTTCGAATAAACAGACTGGAAGCTTCAAAAGGAGGGTGGTGCTTGGAATCATTGTTCTTCCTCTGTCAATCATGGTTACCTGCAAGGAAACACGTGCCGTCATCATTGCTTTGCACAAAAAGGGCTTCACCGTCTCCTAAAGTTGATTCAGCTGCGAGATCGGGCACCACCAGTACAGAGCTTGCTCAGGAATGCAGCAGGCAGGTGTGAGTGCATCTGCACACACAGTGAGTCGAAGACTTTTGGAGGATGGCCTGGTGTCAAGAAGGGCAGCAAAGAAGCCACTTCTCGCCAGGAAAACATCAGGGACAGACTGATATTTCTGCAAAAGGTACAGGGATTGGACTTCTGAGGATTGGGGTTAAAGTCATTTTCTCTGGTGAATCCCCTTTCTGATTGTTTGAGGCATCCGGAAAAAAGCTTGTCCGGAGAAGACAAGGTGGAGCGCTACCATCAGTCCTGTGTCATGCCAACAGTAAAGCATCCTGAGACCATTCATGTGTGAGGTTGCTTCTCAGTCAAGGGAGTGGGCTCACTCACATTTTGGCCTAAGAAACACAGCCATGAATAAAGAATGGTACCACACATCCTCTGGAGAGTAACTTCTCCCAACCATCCAGGAACAGTTTGGTGACGAACAATGCCTTTTCCACCATGATGGAGCACCTTGCCATAAGGCAAAAGTGATAACTAAGTGGCTCGGGGAACAAAACATCGATATTTTTGGGTCCATGGCCAGGAAACTCCCCAGACCTTAATCCATTGTGAACTTGTGGTCAAACCTCAAGAGGCGGGTGGACAAACACAAAACCCCACAAATTCTGACAAACTCCAAGCATTGATTATGCAAGAATGGGCTGCCATCAGTCAGGATGTGGCCCAGAAATGTATTAACAAGCATGCCAGGGCGGATTGCAGAGGTCTTGAAAAAGAAGGGTCAACACTGCAAATATTGACCTTTTGCATCACTTCATGTAATTGTCAATAAAAAGCCTTTGGACACTTATGAAATGCTTGTAATTATACTTTCAGTAGTTCCATAGTAACATCTGACAAAAATATCTAAAGACACTGAAGCAGCAAACTTTGTGGAAACTAATATTTGTGTCATTCTCAAAACTTTTGGCCATGACTGTACATACTGTGGTGGTTTTGCAAAGAACCCTAATTTGGTCTTCACTCCAAGCAGGGGACAATGGTTGAAGAATTTGGGGTGAGTTGAGAGTGAAGGGTTCATGAAAACAGTGGGAGAGAAAGTGATACGAGGCTTAACTCTGCATGCAACATACAGTAATTGCTGCCATATGATCCATCAGAGAGAGAGAAACCTGAGTTGAAGTAAAGAAGAATCCCATTGCTTCCTCCTGATAACAGGGTTTCTCTGCCTGGCAGCCTGTTGCGCCTTCCTAGACAGGAGTGTTCCAGTGCATTGGACACCGATGAGTGAGCACACCAGAGAGAAGCCGTGATGAATGCAGAGGGAGAGCAGGGGCAACGGCAGGGCCAGGCTCTGTTACCAGGGGTGGGGCACCAGATGCACTGGGGATCCTGACTTTAATTTAGTTTGATTTATGACTAAGGGGGTCAGAGGGCAATAACCGCCCCACAAGGTTTCACTTGTAGAGAGAGAAAGGGGTCCCGTCCCGTGTCTACTTCATATGAAACCTACACTATCATTCTAGTTCATCTTTTGTAATATTGTATATTTCGGTTCACTAGCTGACATATATCACAGCTGTGTTTCAAAACTGACTAAGCTGATTAAAACATGAAACCTTTACTATGAACAGATCAATGTACTTAATTCGAAGTACCCCACTGGGCACACACTGGTTGAATTTCATTGAAATTATGTGGAAACAACGTTGAATAGAGGTTGAATTGACGTCTGTGCCCAGTGGGACCATTCTTGCAAGTTACTTTAGCTAACACACATTTTGGTCCAAAAACATTCTTCAAAGCCGAACACAATCCTAATGTTCAAATTACTAGCTGTAGCCTACAAATCAAGCCCTGGCACTGTAAGACAAGGGTTAGAAGATAAATAATTTAATTATCACAGATTCTGTCAGCCCGCTAACAGTTCCAAGCTCTCCATGCCGACAGCTGAGGACAGAGTGAGAGAGATTAACCAGGCATCTCCTCTTACTGCCATTTAAAAAAAAGATGAGAGACACGAAGACAGATAAGGGGTATGCTTGAGTGCAGACCCATGAAACAGACTCCACTGAACCCAATCATTTGCTCTCTTATCTTGACTTTAATGTGGCTGTGGGGCAGATGGTGCACTCGTACAGCCGCCCTCTAATACACCAGAGTACCAAAGCAGAGAGCCTCGGCCTGAAAGCAATGAGCTCCTACAGTGAGGGCCATCCCTGAGTGCCATGGAAATCGAAACAGATTGACGACCCCTGGCCAGTCGGTGGTGGGCGTAAATGATTGGGCAACATCAATACGACCCCTCCTAGACTCCTAGCGTCTGGTTCCATTATTCAATCCCAATGTTCTTTGTAGTTAATGAACTCCTATAAAGAGTCTTTATGACACGGCTGTTGAATTACCTTGCAGATAGTAGGGTGCCCCCACAGTGTCTCATAGAAAAGGCTTGCTAAGTGTCAACCTTCTGTGTACAGAAATAGAGACGTTTCTGAGATGTCTACTCCTTACAACTGGAACTACATTTTAGTCACTTACATTAGCAATTAGAGTTAAGTTGTCAAAAACTTTCTTCTGCACACTGATGTTTAACAGTTAGGAATTACATAGAATCATAATCTATCACATCCATTAGATATGACATTTGCGACATACTGTGTAGAACAAGAATGAAATGCAATGGGACAAAGAAAAGAAAGTCATGAGAGGCAACTGCATTATCTTCTGTATCGTATGACACATTACACAAACCTCTTAAAATAACCCTCTCTTGGATTGCAACTTCATTTTGGGTCCGACATCCTTATGACAGGCTGACTTGAATATCAATGCGACAGATAGGGACCTTCCAGACAAAAGCAATGTACAGTTGAAGTCGGAAGTTTACATACACCTTAGCCAAATGCATTTAAACTCAGTTTTTCACAATTCCTGACATTTAATCCTAGTAAAAATTCCCTGTTTTAGGTCAGTTAGGATTACCACCTTATTTTAAGAATGTGAAGTGTCCGAATAATAGTAGAGAGAATTATTTATTTCAGCTTTTATTTCTTTCATCACATTCCCAGTGGGTCAGAAGTTTACATACACTCAATTAGTATTTGGTAGCATTGCCTTTAAATTGTTTAACTTGGGTCAAACGTTTGGGTAGCCTTCCACAAGCTTCCCACAATAAGTTGGGTGAATTTTGGCCCAGTCCTCCTGACAGAGCTGGTGTAACTGAGTCAGGTTTGTAGGCCTCCTTGCTCGCACACGCTTTTTCAGTTTTGGCCACAAATGTTTCTATGGGATTGAGGTCAGGGCTTTGTGATGGCCACTCCAATCACTTGACTTTGTTGTCCTTATGCCATTTTGCCACAACTTTGGAAGTATGCTTGGGATCATTGTCCATTTGGAAGACCCATTTGCAACCAAGCCTTAACTTCCTGACTGATGTCTGGAGATGTTGCTTCAATATATCCACATAATTTTTCTCATGATGCCATCTATTTTGTGACATGCACCAGTCCCTCCTGCAGCAAAGCACCCCCACAACATGATGCTGCCACCCCTGTGCTTCACGGTTGGGATGAGGTTCTTCAGCTTGCAAGCCTCCTCCTTTTTACTCCAAACATAACAATGGTCATTATGGCCAAACAGTTCTATTTTTGTTTCATCAGACCAGAGGACATTTCTCCAAAAAGTACGATCTTTGTCCCCATGTGCAGTTGCAAACTGCAGTCTGGCTTTTATATGGATGTTTTGGAGCAGTGGCTTCTTCCTTGCCAAGCGGCCTTTCAGGTTATGTCGATATAGGACTCGTTTTACTGTGGATATAGATACTTTTGTACCTGTTTCCTCCAGCATCTTCACAAGGTCGTTTTACTGTGCTGTTGTTCTGGGATTGATTTGCACTTTTTGCACCAAAGTTTGTTCATTTCTAGGAGACAGAACGCATCTCCTTCCTGAGCAGTATGATGGCTGCGTGGTCCCATGGTGTCTATACTTGCATACTAATGTTTGTACAGATGAACGTGGTACCTTCATGCGTTTGGAAATTGCTCCTAAGGATGAACCAGACTTGTGGAGGTCTACAAGTCTGTTTAAAAAGGCACAGTCAACTTAGTGTATGTAAACTTCTGGCACACTGTAATTGTGATACAGTGAATTATAAGTGAAATAATCTGTCTGTAAACAAGTGTTGGAAAAATTACTTGAGTCATGCATAAAGTAGATGTCCTAACCGACTTGCCAAAACTATAGTTTGTTAACAAGAAATGTGTGGAGGAGTTGAAAAACAAGTTTTAATGACGCCAACCTAAGTGTATGTAAACTTCTGACTTCAACTGTACAGTATGTGTCATTTTTCAGAAACATAGTTCAAAGTAAACAAGTGAACAAAATACTTCACACCTAGCCTATTTAGATTTGAGCTGCCTCCATCAAAATATATTTTTTTCCCCCGCATCCCCTCACCAAAAGAATCAGTCCTTTGAGTTGAAACCTTGCTTTACAGGTCACAACTTTCCCTGACGTTTGCCACCAGACAATGGAGCCACTACAAAGCTATGGGGACCTCAGTCTGCCCCTGTCCTAATCCTGCACAAACGAGACGAAAGCCAGATTTCACAGGCTTGTGCTTCACAATGACTAGACTGGCGGGAGTTTTTTTATACACACTATATATATATATATATATATATATATATATATATGTGTGTGTGTGTATGGCTGAATGGCAGAGAGAATGACAAAGTAATCTACACATTATCTCTCTCTCTGTCCCCCTCTCTCACATAGACAGGTCCCCCATACGGATCACAGCTGCCAACGTTCAAGCCCTCTCAGTCACAGACAGAGTTAACAAAGCAATCATCACCTTGACAATGAGCCTTTCACAGAGCCTTCCACACAGGGTAAGGCAGGGGATGCCAATACATGAACATGCAGGCAGCACTGACTTCTATGCATAGTAAAACAGCCCAGATAGGAATAATAAAATCACATTCAGTGAGTAGCTAATGAACTAACTCATAGAGTTGGCGTTGCCAGCACGATATCCAAACCAACTGAGCAATATTTTATCAAAATAAATCACCACAAGCAACAACAGCAAGGACAACACAATGGTTATTGGTCTTACTTCCCATGACTTCCAAGACCCAGAATATTCAATGAATAATTTCTAGGAACATATTCATAATAAGAACAATGATACAGAAAGTTATAATCCCTAATGAATGGATAATGAATGAATCTATGGGACCAATGAAAGATTATATGCCAGCGATCATAAACTACATTAAGCCTCAGGCTGATTTTTTTCTTGAGCGGATAGTCAGGAGGCCAGAACATAATGACAAATCATTTGAAGACTGCAAATTTGAAGCCCAAACTGATATTTTTGACTAAAACATAACAATTTCAAACCTTGCTTAGATTTGTATACGATCACATATATCTATTATGCGTGGGAACACTTTGGAACAGATTTCCAAATTAAAATCACTTGGGGCTGATTTGCTGGTGGGTTTTTTTGCTCAAAAAAACTTGGGGGGCCAAATAAAATCACCCGCGGGCTAAATTTGGTAAAACCCTGTTATACACCCATCTGGTCCTGTTCACTTTTTCTCAGTCTCTCTTTTCATGTTCTGAGGATTAATGTAAAGAGAGCAACCTTACACCAAATAAGAGCAAGAGCAAGCTTCTCTAGAGCTCTCGGTCTTTCTTTCCCTCCCCTTGCAGGTGGCCCCGTTCACCCTATTTTCAGAGGCTGCTAGGACGAAGGAAGAATTCACATGTAAATAGGCCACTCGCTCGCTAAGACAGGAAAAATAAAGATGAATCCTGATATGATAACCCTGCATAATGAGCAGCAGAGGAGTATGCATTATTGCTACTTCCCTTGAGTACAGTGTACACAGCTTGAAAATGTATACAGTTAGAGAAAATATATTTTTACTACACAGGTAGAGAAAATATTTCCACAAAAATATTTGATTCCGACGTACTCCAGAAGACAGACTTGATGTACATTTTCTTGCACTTTGAGAAAGTGAGTTGATGCACGACATTCCTAATCTCAAGGTTAGCTAGTAGAGTAGTGGAATGAGGAGTGGTTTTCTCCTTTCCTACAAATGTCTTCCTAAAGCGACACGCAGTTGCCAGTGCAGACGTGAGACAATGCCTTTAAATACAGTGATCCTGTTACTGAGGAGAGGGACTTCCTGTCGTCACAGAGTTGACCTTAGCCAGGGCCAAGCGGTCAAATAAAACCCACCACCTAGTAGATGTCCAGGAAACTAGTTGGGCATAGGGACATCATGTGACGACGGGCCATTACAGGGCATGAATAGTACTTTCCCATGTTAGTTTATAATTGAGTTAGCAAAAGCAAAGTGTGAGAAAGGAAACCAGCTTCAGGATTTCCAAAGCCATGTCCAATCCTAATCCCTAGTTATTACATCAGCGGAAGAGACCCTAGGCCTGTATCAGGATCTGACCCCAAAACTAGTCCCATGATCAGACTCACACTCACTCCCATTACCTCCATTTCCTAGAATGGAGAGCAGGAAATGGGAATAGCAGGAATATGTTGCTGCCATCCAATAGGGTTTCCTTCCTTGGAAAACAAGCTGGGAAGAGTTGCGCAACACAGATAAGGAGTGACACCCTCAAGATTAATCTTGGACCTGAGGCCGTACTGTCTGTCTTTCTTTAAAACCTGATGCATATCAATCAAAAGACAGACATTGTCAAATGTGGTGTAGGTTTAACAGTACTAATATAATTTGAAATCAGGAAAGAAAGGACAGTGAAATGGCATCTATAACATACAGGACCATTACAAACAGGTCTAATAATTTTGTCAAATACATCATGAGAACAAAGAGCAAATTCTGCACTTCAAGTGGAGCATTGTAAAGAACAGAATAACAGGGACAACATATGCAAATGTAGTACTATATTTAGTAGGTCAACTGCTGCTCCCTCCCCCTGTTGCTCTACAGTACAAGGTTACAATTGTTCTAAAGGGATGGGTGAGCAAAAGGCATCACTTCACTGAGCTATGTGACAACAGCCTCTCCCCATCACAAAAATGCTCTGCCTCCCAAGCCTCCAGTCTCCTCCTGCCCCAGCCTGTTGTACAGGGTATGGCATCTGGCTTGGCATGCAGAGTAGACTGCCCTGACTGCATTGCTGAGCCTCTCGGCTCCAGAAAACATAAAAAGAACTCCAGGCCCTATAATCACACTGCAAGTAAACACTCAACCACCATCACCTCAGTCATATCCGTCTTGTTTACTTTCAGAAAGAGAAAAAAAAGGGAGGAGATTCATTATCCATCAGTACAAAGTGTGAGCATGAGCAACCAAGATTAATTTTTGATTTACTTCAGTTTCTTTCAAATATGAGAATCAGAGGACATACATTTTACACATCTCATCAGGTTTATCAGATCTGCAGAACTTCTCTGAAAATATGATGACAAATAATCAAAATAGAAATATCCTTCATACAAAACAAAAGCAGTGCGGCAAAGAGGTTTTTATTATAGATGAAAACATGAAACATATCCCATCTATTGTCCATGTGGCCAATAGGGACCCAGTACAGTTTGCTTCTTTTGAAGCAACTAAACTCTTTGTGTAATAAGCTCTATTGGGAAACCTCAAGGCTGTAAACGCCATCATCAAAAAAGGTAATCTAAAGTGCATTAACAAACAGACAGTAGAGGTACACTAGACAGACAAAAAGCACAAGACTGTACCTTCCTTTTGAGAAGGAAAGAAAAATGTTTAAAAAAATATACAAAAAGGTACAACATTTAAAAGTAGCTTAGGCATTCTTTACAAGGTTCAAAAGTTCCCTTTGAGGAAGACCACGTTTGTTGTCCTCCCACTAACCTTTGTAGAGAAAAGTGACTTATTTTCTGTTCTTCGTCAAACTTGTCATTTTTGGTGTTCAATTTTGAAGTAGCCATTACTAATGGTCTAATACCAAGGATCAAAACCATTCTTTGTAACGACAACTTACAAATTCCTATATAAAATCATAAACACCAAATCGTTTACCTTCACAGTGCTTTCTCAACCACTAAAAAGCAACAAATACTGAAGATGAAGCAAGAGACTGCTGTCTGAGACACGAGAACCTAGTTTAACATTGACTGATAAAACTCAGTGTGCCGAGCCTATGGGAGAATTCCTATATCCACCCAGGTGCGAGAACATCTCCTTTTGTCCTTCATTTAAAACAAGAGATTCAGTTCACTCCTTGATCATCTCTTTTTCTTCTGTTGGCGGAGCATCTTTCTCCGTTTAAGGATCATATCATGGAGTCTCTCCATGCCATCTTTCAGTCCGTCTCCTATGATGGCACAGGTGGGCTGCAGGTGCCAAGGCGTGCCAGGGCCCAGTTCCTTCAACGCTAGCGCCTTTTCAATCTCCGCCAGGCTCAGAGAGTGCCTCAAGTCTTGTTTGTTAGCCACCACCAGCAGTGGCACTCCCTGGTTGTCTCCGGTCTTGGCGATCTTATGGAGCTCCGTTTTAGCCTCCTCCATGCGTTCGGCATCTACAGAGTCCACCACGAATACAATTCCATCGGTACAGCGTGTGTATGACTTCCACAATGGACGCAACTTCTCTTGTCCACCCACGTCCCAGAAATGGAAGGTCACCGTCCTGTGGCCGCCCAAAGACACATTGACCTTTTCTGCGTTGAAGCCTTTGGTGGGCACTGTGTTGACAAACTCATTGAACTGCAACCTGTACAGGACAGTTGTTTTACCTGCAGAGTCCAGTCCCAAAATGGCGATATGGAATGACTGAAAAAAGGGGATTCTTGAGAGGAAGGTCTGTTGTTCTGATAATCTATTCCCCATCTTTTCTCATGTGGGGAACAACAGGTGGAATAAAAGGGTTGGTCTACTTCTCCAACGATGATTGGCACTGATTATATTCCAATTAGAAGACAAAAGTGACCTAAAAACAAAACAAATTTTACTTCAGCCAAGCAAAAATAGGACACAAATATAAGTCTACCACAATTTTAAATCGACACAGAATACCTATAGACTATATGAAGGTGATCAAATCAGTTATCCATGTGTTATTCACTTATTGAGGGCAGCATTTGACCTGGGTACTGCCAAATGCATATGACATTCATTAGACACCCTCAATTTTAAAGGCTCAAATGAAAATACAATGCAGAAATACCGGACTTTGTCAAGGTCCACTGCACACTTGAATTTTAGGCGGCAGCAATGCACAAGCCTATTGCCAAGGATAGGCGCGTATTTAATATAAGGTCGATAGGCATGCAGATGCTGACAGCCAGTAACGCCACTTGACCTGATACCAGGCTCTCAAATTGCTGCATAAATCTTTATAATAGCCTACGACCGTTCCGTCCAGCCAGACATTTTCGTGCAGGGCATCACTTACATCTATTCACTCTGAATATGCGGAACTGTGTTCACGAGGTCCAGTAACATGTTATCCAATGTTCACAATACTGATGACTGTCGCGCGGTCAGCAGCGTCCTATTATTTTACTAGACGGTTTCATTCCCATAGAATAATACTGCAGTGCAATTTGTGGAAAACCCTGTTCATGTTCTAGCAAACGATTGGTTTAAGGGGAAGTCCATCAATAATGTATCCATTCAGACCACGCCCATCACCTGTTGCTGTAACGTCATTATTCCAGCCAATAGATTTATTATACTATCATTACGCAATACTATGCAATATGAACAATGCCTAAAATAAAACGTATCTGATAGTAGGCTAGGTCAAAGTCTAAACATAATATTTACGAATGGTTATTAACATAACTTTGCTAGCCAAACATTCTGTAGACTATATTCGTAAAAGTCGAAGTAAAAGAAACAAAAAGTAAAAGAAAAGTCACTAAATAGTTTGTGATACGAATTAATTAAAATGAACAACTTATTGAACTATAAAAAATGCCTAATTTACCGTTTTTTGTTGTTGTTGCTCTGGTCGTGTGTCGCATGTGCCTTGGTTTGGGTTTTGATACACACTAAACAGCGCCGCCCCATGATGAGTCCTTATCTGTTTACTTTTAAACTGATTGGTCAATAGTACAAAATGTATCCCACGCATACTGAATTATAATGAGAATAATCACAGGATTACTTGTATAAATTATAATCCTGCGGTATCTATTAAATAATGTTAATTATATATAATTAAAAAGAAATACGTTAGCCTATGTTTTTATAAATAGCGCCTCATTGAAGTTTACATTTAAAATAATGAAGGTATGGGTTAGTTAGGGACGTCCCAGGGATCCCGGATAGCACTATCCGTCAGGGGGTTGCGAAGGAGTCAGACGGAATCAAGTGCAAAATGTGCATAATTATGGAATTTATTTACAGGTGCAGAAGGTTAGCTTCCTTTTAGGCAGAGTGCCGACAATTCTTCACACAGCTGAGTTTAGCAGAGCCACAGCTGGGACAACATGACACTCCAGCCTAAATTTTCCCTAAAATGAGCCACCTGAGGCTAATAAGGTAAAAAAATAAAATAATTACCCAACCCTTAACACTGGGATAATCCAAAATGAACATAAACAGGTATTTCCTCAGTTTAAATAAAGATCTCACTCAATACTTCACTAGTTTCAATATCACTAGCAAATACATAATACATTTCAACACATCAGGACATAATGTTACATAAATATTCAACGAAGAAAGATATTAGGCAAACACCCATCAACAAAGAACATTGTAATTACTAAGCGCAAGCACCTGTTGGATAAAATGTGGACGTGACCAAAGCGCGCCATCCAGGTCGAAACAGTTTACAAACAATCGAAATTGGCGAGTACAGACAGAGAGGTCCGACTCGGCGGAAGATCTGCCTCCCTACATCAGGTGGCGTTGAATGGCTTATTTGCAACACGAGGTTTATTTGATCGAATAGAAGTTTTGCAATGCTTAAGTTGTTACGAGTGTTTTGTTATAAGTAGGACACGTGACATCCCGGCAACTTTGAAAAAAACAAACACTTCATATTGGAGTTGTCTCGAGATTGAATACAGGCGGTTGACGTCAACGACCCTAATCAAATATTTAAAAAAGGATTACAATAATGTGATGTATTCACCAATTCAAAGAAAGGATAGGCGGGAGCGAGACCGCCCTCCAGGCCGCTTTGTGGACAACGGTTTTGTTAGGGCAGAGGGACATGTATCTTGTCAGTATATCCAAATCAAAGTTTATTTGTCACGTGTGCCGAATACAACAGTTGTATTTCACCTTACAGTGAAATGCTTACTAAGCAATGGTAGGGAAAAAAAGGTGTGTGTGTGTGTGTGTGTGTGTGTGTGTGTGTGTGTGTGTGTGTAGGTTAGTAAAGAAATAAAACAACAGTAAAAATACATTTGAAAAAAGAGTAGCAAGGCTTTATACAGACACCTGTTAGTCAGGCTTATTGAGGTAGTATGTACATGTAGGTATCGTTAAAGTGACTGCATATATGATGAACAGAGAGTAGCAGAAGTGTAAAAAGAGGGGTTGGCGGGTGGTGGGACACAATGTATATAGCCCGGTTAGACAATGTGCGGGAGCACTGGTTGGTCGTGCCAATTTAGGTAGTATGTACATTAATGTATAGTTAAAGTGACTATGCATATAAGCTAAACAGAGAGTAGCAGCAGCGTAAAAGAGGGGTTGGGGGAGGGCACACAATGCAAATAGTCCGGGTAACCATTTGGTTACCTGTTCAGGAGTCTTATGGCTTGGGGGTAAAAACTGTTGAGAAGCCTTTTTGTCCTAGACATGGCACTCCGGTACCACTTGCCATGCGGTAGTAGAGAGAACAGTCTGTGGCTGGGGTCTTTGACAATTTTTAGGGCCTTCCTCTGACACCGCCTGGTGTAGAGGTCCTGGATGGCAGGCAGCTTTGCCCCAGTAATGTACTGGGCCGTACACACTACCCTCTGAAGTGCCTTGCGGTTGGAGGCCGAGCAATTGCCGTACCAGGCAGTGATGCAACCGGTCAGGATGCTCTCGATGTTGCAGCTGTAGAACCTTTTGAGGATCTCAGGACCCATGCCAAATCTTTTCAGTCTCCTGAGGGGGAATAGGCTTTGTCGTGTCCTCTTCACGACTGTCTTGGTGTGTTTGGACCAATCTAGTTTGTTGTTGATGTGGACACCAAGGAATTTGAAGCTCTCAACCTGCTCCACTACAGCCCCGTCGATGAGAATGGGGACGTGCTCGGTGCTCCTTTTCCTGTAGTCCACAATCATCTCCTTAGTCTTGGTTACGTTGAGGGATAGGTTGTTATTCTGGCACCACTCGGCCAGGTCTCTGACCTCCTCCCTATAGGCTGTCTCATCGCTGTCGGTGATCAGGCCTACCACTGTTGTGTCGTCAGCAAACTTAATGATGGTGTTGGAGTCGTGCCTGGCCATGCAGTCGTGGGTGAACAGGGAGTACAGGAGGGGACTGAGCACGCACCCCTGGGGAGCTCCAGTGTTGAGGATCAGCGTGGCAGATGTGTTGCTACCTACCCTCACCACCTGGGGGCGGCCTGTCAGGAAGTCCAGGATCCAGTTGCAGAGGGAGGTGTTTAGTCCCAGGTTCCTTAGCTTGGTGATGAGCTTTGAGGGTACTATGGTGTTGAACGCTGAGCTTTAGTCAATGAACAGCATTCTCATATAGGTGTTCCTTTTGTCCAGGTGGGAAAGGGCAGTGTGGAGTGCAATAGAGATTGCATCATCTGTGGATCTGTTTGGGCTGTTTGGGAGGTATGCAAATTGGAGTGGGTCTAGGGTTTCTGGGATAATGGTGTTGATGTGAGCCATTACCAGCCTTTCAAAGCACTTCATGGCTACGGACGTGAGTGCTACGGGTCTGTAGTCATTTAGGCAGGTTGCCTTTGTGTTCTTGGGCACAGGGACTATGGTGGTCTGCTTGAAGCATGTTGGTATTACAGACTCAATCATGGACATGTTAAACTGAGAATGGCGCCGGAGGAGATGGCCGCCGTTTTACGGTCTCCTAACCAATTGTGCTATTATGTGGGGTTTTTTCGCGATATTTGTAAATTATTTTGTACATAATGTTTCTGCAACCATATCTTACGGAAGAAAAGAGCTTCTGGATATCAGGACAGCGATCACTCATCTCGGATTAGACAAAGATTTCTTCAACAACAACAACAAGCAGGACTCACACYATATTCTCCAAACACCCCACAGGGCAGACATCCCAATTATTCCCCAAAGGAAGCGACGCAGAGGACGAAGAGCCGGATGCCTCGTCCGGACCCGCAGAAGGCAACTAGGGAAGCTGCCATTACCGTCAATATTACTCGCCAATGTGCAATCATTGGACAATAAACTAGACGAGCTACGATCACGAATATCCTACCAACGGGACATCAAAAACTGTAATATCCTATGCTTCACGGAATCGTGGCTGAATGACGACATGGATATTCAGCTAGCGGGATCAGAACAGCACACTCCGGTAAGACAAGGGGGAGCGGTCTGTGCATATTTGTAAACAACAGCTGGAGCACGAAATCTAAGGATGTCTCTAGATTTTGCTCGCCTGAAGTAGAGTATATTGTGATAAACTGCAGGCCACACTACTTGCCTAGAGAGTTCTCAACTATACTTTTCGTGGCTGTTTATTTACCACCACAGACGGAAGCTGGCACTAAGACCGCACTCAGTCAGATGTATAAGGAAATATGCAAACAGGAAACCACTCACCCAGAGGCGGCGCTCCTAGTGGCCGGAGACTTTAATGCAGGGAAACTTAAGTCAGTTCTACCAAATCTCTATCAACATGTTAAATGTGCAACCAGAGGGAAAAAAATTCTAGATCACCTGTACTCCACACACAGAGACGCGTACAAAGCTCTCCCTCGCACTCCCTTTGGTAAATCCGACCACAACTCTATCCTCCTGATTCCTGCTTACAAGCTAAAATTAAAGCAGGAAGCACCAGTGACTCGGTCTATAAAATAAATGTTAAGATGAAGCAGATGCTAAACTACAGGACTGCTTTGATATCACAGACTGGAACATGTTCCGGGATTCTTCCGATGACATTGAAGAATACACCACATCAGTCACTGGCTTTATCAATAAGTGCATTGAGGACGTCGTCCCCACAGTGACTGTACGTACATACCCCAACCAGAAGCCATGGATTACAGGCAACATTCGCACTGAGCTAAAGGGTAGAGCTGTGGCTTTCAAGGTGCGGGACTCTAACCTGGAAGCTTACAAGAAATCCCGCTATGCCCTGCTACGAACCATCAAACAGGCAAAGCGTCAATACAGGGCTAAGATTGAATCATACTACACCGGCTCCGACGCTTGTCGGATGTGGCAGGGCTTGCAAACTATTACAGACTACAAAGGCAGCCGCGAGCTACCCAGTGACACGAGCCTACCAGACGAGCTAAATCACTTCTATGCAAGCAACACTGAGGCATGCATGAGAGCATCAGCTGTTCCGGACGACTGTGTGATCACGCTCTCCGTAGCCGACGTGAGTAAGACCTTTAAACAAGTCAACATACACAAGGCTGCGGGGCCAGACGGATTACCAGGGCGTGTGCTCCGGGCATGTGCTGACCAACTGGCAGGTGTCTTCACTGACATTTTCAACATGTCCCTGATCCATGGTCTGCTGCAGAGGGTATATGGCCAATATACCACAGCTAAGGGTTATTCTTAAGCACAACGTCTTACATTTTTACATTTTAGTAGACACTCTTATCCAGAGTGACCTACAGGAGCAATTAGGGTTTAGTGCCTAGCTCAAGGGCACATTTTTATTTTTTTACCCAGTCAGCTTGGGGATTCAAACCAGCGACCTTTCGTTTACTGGCCCGACTCTGTTAACCGCTAGGCTACCTGCGGAGTGCCTGGAGTCAGACATTAGCCGTGGTATGTTGGCCATATACCACAAGGTGCCTTATTGCTTTTACAAACTGTTTACCAACGTAATTACAACAGTAAAACGTTTTTTTTTTGTCATACCCATGGTATACTGTCTGATATACCATGGCTTTCAGCCAATCGGCATTCAGTGTTCGAACCACCCAGTTTATAACAAGGTTTAGAAACTCTGTGGGTATACTACAAAACAGGATTATGGATTTAGCCAGCTAACTTGTCTAAATATTCAGATAATTTTTTATTTTGTAGAAAGATAAGCTTGACATGGGCATGGTCTAATTGGTTTAACAAAAATGTATTTGATTTTATTAACCATAAAACCAAGTTATTTCTGGTTTCTTATAAAAGTTAGCTGGCTAAATCATTGATGCTGCTTTGTAGTATACCCCCCAGGTCAGGAATACAATGTGTAGGCTACAACTTCTAAATATACATAACTTTTTTCTCGAATGTGAACTTTTATATAGCCAACACATGTAGGGCATGTTTAGCAATAGGAATGTGCTTGTAATTGCTAGTAACATGAACAAACATTTGCAATAATTTGGTTCCGGGTTCCAAAATTAGTTTGGCTGCTCTCTAATCTCTTGTGGACAGACTACGTTAACATAAATGGTACACTCATTTGTCATGGTACAACGGGAAGTGTGAGATAATGAACAGCATTAGTTCCGGTGCTTTAGAATTTCGGAAAGGGGAGGAAACATTTGGCCCATAGACGTGCCCCTAACTAGCAATGAGAACGGGTGGAGCTGTTTGTTCCCTTCTCCCTCCCTCATGTATGGACCCAGAATTTAATCGAGCATCTGACCAATTACTCAAGACTTTTGTTCTGGATTAACCGAGATTAGCTGCTCTCCAACTGTGAACTTTAATTGCATATAGGCCTACATTTTAGAAATTAGTTTCAATGGCATTGTAATGACACACTTTGTTTACATTTTCCAGTTACTGGGATTATCTTTGTTGCCTATTGTTTGAGAGAATAGATTTATACACACACAATAGCCTATTAGGCCTAGATAAATAAAAAAAACGGACATCTTTCAAAAAGTGTCATGGCATGGGCAATTGTTTGCAATGAACTATCTAGTCTAGCCTACAATTATTGTATTTTCACGATACCTCTAAGTATTTTTATTAGGCTATAGCCTGCAAGATTCCTTTCTGTGAATGCAAATATTTCAGCCATGCCTTTCACACACCCAGATTAGAACATATTGTCTGGTTTAACACACTGGAAATTTTAGGGGAGCCGATGCACGTATCACTGCGGACTCCATGGACGACTTAGGAGGTCAAAGTGTCAGCCAGTTTTCCAAGAGCTGGAGATCTTCTCCTCTACTCTGTCCATGAAAGCACTGTACACTCCGCGTCTGTGCCTGTGTCTCTGAGAAGAAGAAAATATTTTAGAAAATGTATATCAGTAGACACTTGAAGCAGAAGATACTATATTTATTATGGGTTTGCCTTATGCTCTAGGCTTTTTAATGGCGGAAAGATGATCCTACACTGTATAGCCTTAAAACATGTAGTTAAAACAATAATTTTGATATCATGGAGGGTCAATCCTTGCATCAATATCTCTGCCTATGAATTTGAGTGGTTACATTTCTCCAGCCCTAAGCTTTTTACCAAAACAGTGGCGGGCGGGGAAATGGTTTTGTTTTAGCACTTTTGTGTTAAACAGCATAATAACTTGGTAACTGACCAATTCAATACTCACGCTACTGAAGTGGCCTAAAGTAGCATGAAAGCATTGAATTAAAATGGTGTGGGGCCTATAGCCAGGCTGGGCATAAACCAGCCCACTCACAGTGTAGGAGGCAGATTTTGGGGGCCAAGGCAATTTAGGGAGTGTGAGCCTGGCCTCCCATCTGGGCTCTGTTGGCTTATAGGTGTCCATCTTCCCAAAAGGTTCCCTTGAGTAAATGTCTGTGTCCGATCTGGTCCCCCTAACTGGATTAGAATGGAAACCAGTGTCACAGTCGGCAGGATATTGCTGAGTTTGCTGTGTAATGTAGGCATAGTTTTGATAAAAGGCCATGGATTTAGCTTTCAAATGATAAATGACTTTGTGCTTATGTCATGAGTAAGCACTAAATTAATTATGCTTAGGAAATTGTCTAATTACAGTAATAGAGCAGTGTCTCCGCACCAATATTCAGGAAAGCTGACTTACTTATACTCAGGTGCTGAGATTTGAAGTTCAACTGACCAGGATCCCTTTCAGCTGCAGTAACCATATTTGGCATGTCATCAGCAAGCTGAAATAAATGTTTCAGAGCTAAATGTTTTTCAATATATTTGTCGCCATCTTGTGTTATAATCATACACGGCAAGAATTTAGTTCTAGTATTTTGTACAAATCATGGAAATCACAAAGAACATGTAAGGAACGTGTTATGTTATGTTCCAGCAACATACCTGTCTAAAGTTATGTGGTTTAGGGTTCTTGTAGGCCACAGGAGGGTATTTCCCTGTTTTAACGAACATCAGCTTGGATTCTAAAGAGCCAGGAGGTCTGTATGATGTGCTGAACTTTGACAGTGCTTTTTTATTCTGGTCAATCTCAGGAATTAGAATGTTTGGGGTAAATCTGTCCACTCTGAAGGCTGTCTCACTGGGGGCAAGTGTCAGTAAAGGTTGATGTGTATTTTTTGTCTTCTTCCTTCGAGGGACACTCAGAGATGTGTAGAGTTTAGGAGAGAAATCAGGCGGCTTCAAGTTCCATGGGTCAACCTGATGTGAATAATGAGGACGGATAAAACCTTTGCTTCTTATGGTGGCTAAGTTCAGGCTGGCAGAAAAGACTGTCTTTTTATTCAAATAAACTGATGTCGAAGGATCCAAATAACTGTTAGAGGTCATTGTGATATCACAGTCCTGAAATTGTATGAACGGTAACCTGTTCAGGTGTAAAGAAAATAATTAAGGACTATTGAACTTCTCAACCATACAGCAGTAGAAAACTCTAGTGTCTAACATTACACACTTTGCTTCTACCTCTTTTAAAAACATCAAACGGCGTTGACCAGGGATAAATGATTTTACTCTTACCTTGAATTTCAAAGACACAATCTGTTACAGAAGACACATGTTCAGAAATCACTGCAAGTTTCAAGTTCAGCTTGCACTGTTTGATGTGAAGTAAGGGACAACACAGGAAGAAAGTGTTAATACAATAAAAGTGGTTGCTAAGTGACCAGGGTCTGGAGACTTAACATAAAGAATATGCAAAAGGTCTGAGAACAGCAGGAGACTCAGCTAAAAGAAAAAAGAGAAACGTCCTAGCAACCGAGGAACAATGTGCCCTCTGAATGCCAATATCAACCCTCAAACTTAAGTACCTGTCAGATTAGTAAAGACTGACTAAGTAATTTGGAGGCATATGAAATAACGCGGTCTGTGCTTGGTAGACTTTCTATACTGAAGGGTAGTTTTCGAATGTATAAACTTTAGTGTAGCTTCTTAGAATATTTGATTAAATCTACAGTGTTTGTCTGTTCACAAATGTGTTTGATCACTGAATTGTTATGAGTAACAGAATAGAAAATGATATGGTAATTTACAGTCAGGATGTGTAGACAGAGGCAGTCTAATCTCGTACTAGACGTAACATAGTACATGTAAATCCGGGACACTCAAATTAATATATGTTTGGTATGGTTACAGAAGATAGAAGGCTACTTAGTCGGGGTGGATGGGTGGGCATATAACACGAACGTCTAGCAAACCAAAGGTTGCGTATTCGAATCTCATCATGGACAACTTTAGATTTTTAGCTAATTACTTACAGGATTAAGATTGAATCCTACTACACCGGCTCTGACTCTCGTCGGATGTGTCAGGGCTTGAAAACTATCACGGACTACAAAGGGAAACCCAGCCACGAGCTGCCCATTGATGCGAGTCTACAAGACGAGCTTAATGCCTATAATGCTCGCTTCGAGGCAAGCAACACTGAATCATGCATGAGAGCATCAGCTGTTTCAGACGACTATGTGATAACGCTCCCGGTAGCCGATGTGAGCAAGACCTTTAAACAGGTCAACATTCACAAAGCCGCGGCGCCAGATGGATTACCAGGACGTGTACTCAAAGCATGCGCGGACCAACCGGCAAGTGTCTACACTGATATTTTCAACCTCTCCCTGACAGAGTCTGTAATACCTACATGTTTCAAGCAGACCACCATAGTCCCTGTGCCCCAGGAAGCAAAGGTAACCTGCCTAAATGATTACCACCCCGTAGCACTCATGTCGGTAGCCATGAAGTGCTTTGAAAGGTTGGTCATGGTTCACATCAACAGCATCATCCCGGATAACCTAGACCCACTCCAATTCGCATACCGCCCCAACAGATCCACAGATGACGCAATCTCAATCACACTCCACACTGCCCTTTCCCACCTGGACAAAAGGAACACATACAGTGGGGAGAACAAGTATTTGATACACTGCCGATTTTGCAGGTTTTCCTACTTACAAAGCATGTAGAGGTTTGTAATTTTTATCATAGGTACACTTCAACTGTGAGAGACGGAATCAAAAAAAATCCAGAAAATCACATTGTATGATTTTTAAGTAATTAATTTGTATTTTYTTGCATGACATAAGTATTTGATACATCAGAAAAGCAGAACTTAATATTTGGTACAGAAAKCTTTGTTTGCAATTACAGAGATCATATGTTTCCTGTAGTTCTTGACCGGGTTTGCACACACTGCATTTTGGCCCACTCCTCCATACAGACCTCCCAGATCTTTCAGGTTCGGGCTGTCGCTGGGTAATAGGGACTTTCAGCTCCCTCCAAAGATTTTCTATTGGGTTCAGGTCTGGAGACTGCTAGGCCACTCCAGGACCTTGAGATGCTTCTTACGGAGCCACTCCTTAGTTGCCCTGGCTGTGTTTTTCGGGTCGTTGTCATGCTGGAAGACCCAGCCACGACCCATCTTCAATGCTCTTACTGAGGGAAGGAGGTTGTTGGCCAAGATCTCGCGATACATGGCCCCATCCATCCTCCCTCAATACGGTGCAGTCGTCCTGTCCCCTTTGCAGAAAACATCCCAAAGAATGATGTTTCCACCTCCATGCTTCACGGTTGGGATGGTGTTCTTGGGGTACTCATCCTTCTTCTTCCTCAAAACACGGCGAGTGGAGTTTAGACCAAAACTATTTTTTTTGTCTCATCAGAACCATGACCTTCTCCCATTCTCCTCTGGATCATCCAGATGGTCATTGGAAAACTTCAGACAGGCCTGGACATGCGCTGGCTTGAGCAGGGGGACCTTGCGTGCGCACGGCAGGACCTTGCGTGTGTTACTAATGGTTTTCTTTGAGAATGTGGTCCCAGCTCTCTTCAGGTCATTGACCAGGTCCTGCCGTGTAGTTCTGGGCTGATCCCTCACCTTCTCATGATCATTGATGCCCACGAGGTGAGATCTTGCATGGTGCCCAGACCGAGGTGATTGACCGTCATCTTGAACTTCTTCCATTTTCTAATAATTGCGCCAACAGTTGTTGCCTTCTCACCAAGCTGCTTGCCTATTGTCCTGTAGCCCATCCCAGCCTTGTGCAGGTGTACAATTTTATCCCTGATGTCCTTACACAGCTCTCTGGTCTGGCCATTACGGAGAGGTTGGAGTCTGTTTGATTGAGTGTGTGGACAGGTGTCTTTTATACAGGTAACGAGTTCAAACAGGTGCAGTTATACAGGTAATGAGTGGAGAACAGGAGGGCTTCTAAAAGAAAACTAACAGGTCTGTGAGAGCCGGAATTCTTACTGGTTGGTGTAGGTGATCAAATACTTATGTCATGCAATAAAATGCTAATTAATTACTTAAAAATCATACAATGTGATTTTCTGGATTTTTGTTTTAGATTCCGTCTCTCACAGTTGAAGTGTACCTATGATAAAAATTACAGACCTCCACATGCTTTTTAAGTAGGAAAACCTGCAAAATCGGCAGTGTATCAAATACTTGTTCTCCCCACTGTATGTGAGAATGCTGTTATTGACTACAGCTCAGCATTCAAGACCATAGTGCCCACAAAGCTCATCACTAAGCTAAGGACCCTTGGACTAAACACCTCCTGGAACTGGAACCTGGGCTTCCTGACGGGCCACCCCCAGGTGGTAAGGGTAGGCAACAACACGTCTGCCACGCTGATCCTCAACACTGGGACTCCTCAGGGTGGCGCTCTTAGTTCCCTCCTGTACTCCCTGTTCACCCACGACTGCGTGGTCAAAAACGACTCCAACACCATCATTAGTTTGCTGACGACACAACAGTGGTAGGCCTGATCGCCGACAATGATGAGACAACCTATAGGGAGGAGGTCAGAGACCTGGCAGTGTAGTGCCAAGACATCAAACTCTCCTTCAATGTGAGCAAGACAAAGGAGCTGATTGTGGACTACAGGAAAAGGCGTGCCGAACAGGCCCCCGTTAACATCGACAGGGCTGTAGTGGAGCGGGTCGAGAGTTTCAAGTTCTTTGGTGTCCACATCACCAACGAACTATCATGGTCCAAACACACCAAGATAGTCGTGAAGAGGGCATGACAACACCTTTTCATTTACATTTACATTTAAGTCATTTAGCAGACGCTCTTATCCAGAGCGACTTACAAATTGGTGCATTCACCTTATGATATCCAGTGGAACAACCACTTTACAATAGTGCATCTAACTCTTTTAAGGGGGGGGGGGTTAGAAGGATTACTTTTATCCTATCCTAGGTATTCCTTAAAGAGGTGGGGTTTCAGGTGTCTCCGGAAGGTGGTGATTGACTCCGCTGACCTGGCGTCGTGAGGGATTTTGTTCCACCATTGGGGTGCCAGAGCAGCGAACAGTTTGGACTGGGCTGAGCGGGAACTGTACTTCCTCAGAGGTAGGGAGGCGAGCAGGCCAGAGGTGGATGAACGCAGTGCCCTTTGTTGGGTGTAGGGCCTGATCAGAGCCTGAAGGTACGGAGGTGCCGTTCCCCTCACAGCTCCGTAGGCAAGCACCATGGTCTTGTAGCGGATGCGAGCTTCAACTGGAAGCCAGTGGAGAGAGCGGAGGAGCGGGGTGACGTGAGAGAACTTGGGAAAGTTGAACACCAGACGGGCTGCGGCGTTCTGGATGAGTTGTAGGGGTTTAATGGCACAGGCAGGGAGCCCAGCCAACAGCGAGTTGCAGTAATCCAGACGGGAGATGACAAGTGCCTGGATTAGGACCTGCGCCGCTTCCTGCGTGAGGCAGGGTCGTACTCTGCGAATGTTTGTAGAGCATGAACCTACAGGAACGGGTCACCGCCTTGATGTTAGTTGAGAACGACAGGGTGTTGTCCAGGATCACGCCAAGGTTTCTTAGCACTCTGGGAGGAGGACACAATGGAGTTGTCAACCGTGATGGCGAGATCATGGAACGGGCAGTCCTTCCCGGGAGGAAGAGCAGCTCCGTCTTGCCGAGGTTCAGCTTGAGGTGGTGATCCGTCATCCACACTGATATGTCTGCCAGACATGCAGAGATGCGATTCACCACCTGGTTATCAGAGGGGGGAAAGGAGAAGATTAATTGTGTGTCGTCTGCATAGCAATGATAGGAGAGACCATGTGAGGATATGACAGAGCCAAGTGACTTGGTGTAATAGCGAGAATAGGAGAGGGCCTAGAACAGAGCCCTGGGGGACACCAGTGGTGAGAGCACGTGGTGCGGAGACGATTCTCGCCACGCCACCTGGTAGGAGCGACCTGTCAGGTAGGACGCAATCCAAGCGTGGACCTTGCCGGAGATGCCCAGCTCGGAGAGGGTGGAGAGGAGGATCTGATGGTCACAGTATCAAAGGCAGCCGATAGGTCTAGAAGGATGAGAGCAGAGGAGAGAGAGTTAGCTTTAAGCGGTGCGGAGCGCCTCCGTGACACAGAGAAGAGCAGTCTCAGTTGAATGACTAGTCTTGAAACCTGACTGATTTGGATCAAGAAGGTCATTCTGAGAGAGATAGCAGGAGAGCTGGCCAAGGACGGCACGTTCAAGAGTTTTGGAGAGAAAAGAAAGAAGGGATACTGGTCTGTAGTTATTGACATCGGAGGGATCGAGTGTAGGTTTTTTCAGAAGGGGTGCACTCTCGCTCTCTTGAAGACGGAAGGACGTAGCCAGCGGTCAAGGATGAGTTGATGAGCGAGGTGAGGTAAGGGAGAAGGTCTCCGGAAATGGTCTGGAGAAGAGAGGAGGGGTAGGGTCAAGCGGGCAGGTTGTTGGGCGGCCGGCGTCACAAGACGCGAGATTTCATCTGGAGAGAGAGGGGAGAAAGAGGTCAAAGCACAGGGTAGGGCAGTGTGAGCAGAACCAGCGGTGTCGTTTGACTTAGCAAACGGGATCGGATGTCGTCGACCTTCTTTTCAAAAATGGTTGACGAAGTCATCCGCAGAGAGGGAGGAGGGGGAGAGGATTCAGGAGGGAGGAGAAGGTGGCAAAGAGCTTCCTAGGGTTAGAGGCAGATGCTTGGAATTTAGAGTGGTAGAAATTGGCTTTAGCAGCAGAGACAGAAGAGGACAATGTAGAGAGGAGGGAGTGAAAGGATGCCAGGTCCGCAGGAGGCGAGTTTTCCTCCATTTCCGCTCGGCTGCCCGGAGCCCTGTTCTGTGAGCTCGCAATGAGTCGTCGAGCCACGGAGCAGGAGGGGAGGACCGAGCCGGCCTGGAGATAGGGGACATAGAGAGTCAAAGGATGCAGAAAGGGAGGAGAGGAGGGTTGAGGAGCCAGAATCAGGAGATAGGTTGGAGAAGGTTTGAGCAGAGGGAAGAGATGATAGGATGGAAGAGGAGAGAGTAGCGGGGGAGAGAGAGCGAAGGTTGGGACGGCGCGATACCATCCGAGTAGGGGCAGTGTGGGAAGTGTTGGATGAGAGCGAGAGGGAAAAGGATACAAGGTAGTGGTCGGAGACTTGGAGGGGAGTTGCAATGAGATTAGTGGAAGAACAGCATCTAGTAAAGATGAGGTCAAGCGTATTGCCTGCCTTGTGAGTAGGGGGGGAAGGTGAGAGGGTGAGGTCAAAAGAGGAAGAGGAGTGGAAAGAAGGAGGCAGAGAGGAAGAGTCAAAGGTAGACGTGGGGAGGTTAAAGTCACCCAGAACTGTGAGAGGTGAGCCATCCTCAGGAAAGGAACTTATCAGGGCGTCAAGCTCATTGAGTGAACTCTCCAAGGGAACCTGGAGGGCGATAAATTATAAGGATGTTAAGCTTGAAAGGGCTGGTAACTGTGACAGCATGGAATTCAAAGGAGGCGATAGACAGATGGGTCAGGGGAGAAAGAGAAAATGTCCACTTGGGAGAGATGAGGATCCCAGTGCCACACCCCGCTGACCAGAAGCTCTCGGGGTGTGCGAGAACACGTGGGCAGACGAGGAGAGAGCAGTAGGAGTAGCAGTGTTATCATTGGTAATCCATGTTTCCGTCAGTGCCAAGAAGTCGAGGGACTGGAGGGAAGCATAGGCTGAGATGAACTCTGCCTTGTTGGCCGCAGATCGGCAGTTCCAGAGGCTGCCTGAGACCTGGAACTCCACGTGGGTCGTGCGGCTGGTACCACCAGGTTAGAGTAGCAGCGGCCACGCGGTGTGAAGCGTTTGTATGGTCTGTGCAGAGAGGAAGAACAGGGATAGACAGACACATAGTTAACAGGCTACAGAAGAGGCTACGCTAATGCAAAGGAGATTGGAATTGACAAGTGGACTACACGTCTCGAATGTTCAGAAAGTTAAGCTTACGTTGCAAAAAATCTTATTGACTAAAATGATATAGTACTGCTGGCTGGTGAAATAGGCTAGCTAGCAGTGGCTGCGTTGTTGACTTTGTTTGAAAGTGTAGCTGGCTAGGTAACCTCGACAATTACTCTAGACTACACAATTATCTTGGATACAAAGACGGCTATGTAGCCAGCTAAGATCAAACAAATCAAACTGTTGTACTGTAATGAAATGAAATGTAATACAACCTGTGGAGCGAAGCGTAATGCAACTACTCGCTCCAACCGGAAGTGCGTATCGTAGAGGGAGAGGCAATAGAAGTGTTGTTTCTTGTATTATTGTCTTTTGTGTCTTTAGAGGACTGCTTCACCTTAATGTCCCCTTTCCCTTTCTTCTGTCCTTATTTTGTCCCACTTGTCCCTTCTTTGTCCCTTCTGCCAATAGACACTCCTTGTTAGCTAGCTAGCTTCTCCAGGAATGTCCCTAGCAACTGCCTAGCAACAGGTAAACAACTTAGCTAGCTAAGAAAACGGTATAATTTTATGAAAAATTGTTACTTTTTCAAAAGCCTTTCTTCTTTGTTAGCTGCTTGTTTGGTTCTCTATTCAGTTTGCAGTTTTCTTTTGATTTTTTTCGATGTACTTTACTCTAAAAAAACATTTAAATTTCAATATTTGTAGGAGCTCATCTTTTCAGCTGCTGCTGCTTAATTTGGAACTCCGGAACAATAACTTTTTTTTTTTTTTTTTAAATCTTTTTTTCCCCTCCAAAAGATTTGGCATGGGTCCCCAGATCCTAAAAAAGTTATACAGCTGCACCATCGAGAGCATCCTGACCGGTTGCATCACCGCCTGGTATGGCAACTGCTCGGCATCTGACCGTAAGGCGCTACAGAGGGTAGTGTGTAAGGCCCAGTACATCACTGGGGCCAAGCTTTCTGCCATCCAGGACCTATATACTAGGCGGAGTCAGAGGAAAGACCAAAAAATTGTCAACGACTCCAGTCACCCAAGTCATAGACTGTTCTCTCTGCTACCGCACGTCAAGTGGTACCGGAGCGCCAAGTCTAGGACCAAAATACTCTAACAGCTTCTACCCCCAAACCCTAAGACTGCTTGCTGCACAATTAATCTAATAGGCACCCGGACTATTTACATTGATCCCCCCTCAAATTAATTTGTTTTTACACTGCTGCTACTCGCTGTTTATTATCTACGCATAGTCACTTTATCCCTACCTACCTACAAATTACCTTGACTAACCTGTACCCCCGCACATTGGCTCGGTACCGGTACACCCTGTATATAGCCTCGTTATTGTTGTTTTGTGTTACTTATTATAATTTTTTACTTAAGTTTATTTGGTAAATATTTTCTTAACACTTTCTTGAACTGCATTGTTGGTTAAGAGCTTGTAAGTAAGCATTTCACGGTAACGTTTAAACCTGTTGTATTCGGCTCGGCGCATATGACAAATAAAGTTTGATTTGACTTACTACTTTTTAGCTACTTTGCAACTACTTAGCATGTTATCTAACCCTAACCCCTAGTCTACACCTGTTGTATTCGGCGCCTGTGACTAATAAAATTTGATTTGATTTCATTTTAGCCTAGCTAACATTAGCCAACTAGCTAACATTAGCGTTAGCTAACGTTAGCCACAACAAATTGGAATTTGCAACATACACTACATGACCAAAAGTATGTTGACACCTGCTTGTCGAACATCTCATTCCAAAATCATGGGCATTAATATGGAGTTGGTCCCCCTTTACTGCTATAACAGCTTCCACTCTTCTGGGAAGACTTTCCACTAGATGTTGGAACATAAGTGAGGTCGGGCATTGATTAGGCCTTGCTCACAGTCGTTGTTCCAATTCATCCCAAAGTAAGTTTAATGAGGTTAAGGTCAGGGCTCTGTGCAGGCCAGTCAAGTTCTTCCACACCAATCTCAACAAACAATTTCTGTATGGACCTCGCTTTGTGCACAGGGGCATTGTCATGCTGAAACAGGAAAGGGCATTCCCCAAACTGTTGCCACAAAGTTGGAAGCACAGAATCGTTTAGAATGTCATTCTATGCTGTAGTGTTAAGATTTCCCTTCACTGGAACTAAGGGGCCAAGCCCGAAAAAATGAAAAACTGCCCCAGACCGTTTTTCCTCCTCCACCAAACTTTACAGTTGGCACTATTCATTCGGGCAGGTAGAGTTCTCCTGGCATCCGCCGAACCCAGATTCGTTCGTTGGAATCCAAGATGATGAAGCATGAATCATCACTCCACAGAACGCGTTTCCACTGCTCCAGAGTCCGATGCGGCTCGCTTTACACCACTCCAGCCGATGCTTGGCATTGCGCATGGTGATCTTAGGCTTGTGTGTGGCTGCTCGGCCATGGAAACCCATTTCATGAAGCTCCCGATGAACAGTTATTGTGCTGACATTGCTTCCAGGGGAAGTTTGGAACTCGGTAGTGAGTGTTGCAACTGAAGACAGACGATTTTTAGCGACTCGCTTCAGCAGTCCCGTTCTGTGAGCTTGTGTGACCTACCACTTAACGGCTGAGCCGTTGTTGCTCCTAGACGTTTCCACTTCACAATAACAGCACTTACAGTTGACCGGGGCAACTCTAGCAGGGCAGAAATTTGACGAACTGACTTGTTGGAAAGGTGGCATCCTATGACGGTGCAACGTTGAAAGTCACTGAGCTTTTCAGTAAGGCGTTTATACTGCCAATGTTTGTCCATGGAGATTGCATGGCGGTGTGCTCAATTTTATACACCTGTCAGCAACGGGTGTGGCTAAAATAGTCTAATTCACTAGTTTGAAAGGATGTCCACATAGTGTATCATATGATTTGCAAATTCGTAACATATTGCACGAATTGTAATTCGTAACATATCATACAAAATGAATGATGGACATCCACAAATGAATACATACCAATACAAAACCTAACATATCATACTAATTGGAGTGTCCCTGATTTACCTTTACTATGTTACGTCTACCCTTGAGTCCAGGTTGACAGGGAATTTCAAATTATTTCTGAATTATTAATTTGGTCTCCAATAGTTTACCTCTTGTCAGGTGGGGTGAGGAAAATAAGAAACCACTAGATGGCACTACATACTCTAAGTGAAAAGTATGTAATATGTGTTGATAACATCAGTTGAGGAGGCTCTACAGTGTGTGTGTGTGAGAGAGAAAGAGGAGTCTGCATAGGTGTAGAGAGGGAATGTCTCTTGTTATACGTAATGTATGTTAAAAAAAAAAAAGGGAAATGTCCCTTTTTCAGGACCCTGTCAAAGATAATTTGTAAAAATCCAAATAACTTAACAGATCTTCATTGTAAAGGGTTTAAACCCTGTTTCCTATGCTTGTTCAATGAACCATAAACAATTAATGAACATGCACCTGTGGAACGGTCGTTAAGACACTAACAGCTTACAGACGGTAGGCAATTAAGGTCACAGTTATGAAAACTTAGGACACTAAAGAGGCCTTTCTACTGACTCTGAAAAACACCAAAAGAAAGATGCCTGGGGTCCCTGCTCATCTGCGTGAACATCCCTTAGGCATGCTGCAAGGAGGCATGAGGACTGCAGATGTGTCCAGGGCAAAAAATTGCAATGTCCGTACTGTGAGACGCCTAGACAGCGCTACAGGGAGACAGGACAGACAGCTGATCATCCTCGCAGTGGCAGATCACGTGTAACGACACCTGCACAAGATCGGTACATCCAAACATCACACCTGCGGGACAGGTAAATGATGGCAACAACAACTGCCCGAGTTACACCAGGAACGCACAATCCCTCCATCAGTGCTCAGACTGTCCGCAATAGGCTGAGAGAGGCTGGACTGAGGGCTTGTAGGCATGTTGTAAGGCAGGTCCTCACCAGACATCACTGGCAACAACGTCGCCTATGGGCACAAACCCACCGTCGCTGGACCAGACAGGTCTGGCAAAATGTGCTCTTCTCTGACGAGTCACGTTTTTGTCTCACCAGGGGTGATGGTCAGATTCGTGTTTATCGTCAAAGGAATGATCGTTACACCGAGCGAGGCCTGTACTCTGGAGCGGGATCGATTTGGAGGTGAAGGGTCCGTCATGGTCTGGGGCGGTGTGTCACAGCATCATCGGACTGAGCTTGTTGTCATTGCAGGCGATCAAAAACGCTCATCCTGACATGACCCTCCAGCATGACAATGCCACCAGCCATACTGCTTGTTCTGTGCGTGATTTCCTGCAAGACAGGAATGTCCGTGTTCTGCCATGGCCAGCGAAGAACCCGGATCTCAATCCCATTGAGCACATCTGGGACCTGTTGGATCGGAGGGTGAGGGCTAGGGCCATTCCTCACAGAAATGTCCGGGAACTTGCAGGTGCCTTGGTGGAAGAGTGGGGTAACATTTCACAGCAAGAACTGGCAAATCTGGTCCAGTCCACGAGGAGGAGATGCACTGCAGTACTTAATGCGGCTGGTGGCCACACCAGATACTGTCTGTTACTTTTGAATTTGACCCCCCCTTTGTTCAGGGACACATTATTCCATTTTTGTCAGTCAAATGTCTGTGGAACTTGTTCAGTTTAGTCTCAGTTGTTGAATCTTGTTATCTTCATACAAATATTTACACATGTTACGTTTGCTGAAAATAAACACAGTTGACAATGAGAGGACGTTTCTTTTTTTGCTGAGTTTATTTCAGCAGTTCTCTCACTATTTCAGTTAAATTCTGAGGCATATTTCCATCAGCAAGCCACAGTGTAGCCTACCTGGTAAGCAAACAGTTTATAATGAATGCTTCATCAGAAACCCTCTAGAGACATGCCATGCAGAGATTATGCCTCTTCCAGACCCTGACTTGCTATCATTTTCTGAATCAGTCTACTATAGCTACATGGAGATACTTTTACAGACTAAACCTCCCAGACAAATCAGACTGTCAGCAGCAAGTTCTGTCCTGCACAATACATTTCCATCTTTAATTATGTCTTTGTAACAACTGTCCCAATAGTAAACTGAGTAGCCCCCTCATCAATATTTTGTGGTCATTGTGAAATGGATCTAGTCACATCTCAGTGTTTTTTGTCAGCTTTATCCCCAAGCAACAATGAAGTTGTTGGACATTACGTTGTATAGAATAGTATGATGAGTTATCTTCAAGACTGTTTCCTCCTTTCAGGTCAGCGTTCTCAAGGAAACTAAGAGAAACATGTACAAACCATAACTGCATTCATTGTATTCAGTTGCCATTGTGCTATGCTAAGTCAGCCATCTATAATGGTCAATTGTGCTATGAGTAAAACTATTTTGGACATGCTGAAAGAAACCTTTGTCTATTTTTTTCATGATAGATTCCCAATATCCTGTGGTCGAATGAGGATGGAACCTCAGGTCTAGACACAGACAGAGGAGGTCAGAGGTCACAGCTGCAATATATTGGGGTCAGTCATAAAGCGGAGGGTATCCCCTTACACAAATACATATCTGCATGTGGGAGAGTTTACCCACGCAGTTGTTGTGGTGGCCTTTTTATTTGGGCCCATCATGGCAGCTGAACAGAGAGGCTAAAGGCAACAGGAAACCTGATACAGGCCAAACAGCCCCTGTAAAGGAGTTGACCCTAATGCCCCTATAAAGCTGAGATAGAGCGCTGGGTTCAACCTTTGCCTTTTCAGCTGTGTCTTAGAATAGTTCTTGCCATTGTATCCAGTGCCATTTATAGCTACCAAGCCCTCAAGGTTCGGTTGTACCAATTATTGTGGGTTTTTGTCAAAGCTGTCAACCTGAGAGGCCACTGATGACCCTCTGTATAAGTGCACTTAAACACATCCCACTTAACCCCACAGTAAGTGTAGTGGAGAGTGCCAAAGCAGAGAACTGTCAGCGGTGCCTAATTGCTATATTGTCTGAACACAAACAAGTGAATAGCCCAGACAAATCACACTGTGAAACAGAGAGATATCTCTGGTAGCTGTAGGTGTATTGAAAGAAAGAAACACACGAAGCTAAATACAGATGGAGAATACAAAGAACAAATGGCAGCCAATAGTATATGTGTGGACTGTGGAGGTGGGCTGTGGAAATGGTTCTTCCATTAACTGCTTGGGTTCATTACTACGCTGCATGTCTCCTATTTCCTCCCCAGCCATTCTCCTTCAGCTCAACGCCCCCGTCTGCCTGGGCCACAGCCCATCTCTGACCACGTTCCAGGACCCAACGTCTGTTTTTACCGTTGTTTAAGCTCTGTCACGAAAGCGACTGTGGGTCCTAGATCCAGCCATTCCCCCCCATCCTGTCAACTGTCTACCCTCTCACCCCTCCTCCCTTAGGTAGGCCTACGTTTATCTTTGTCTGGAAACAGGATGTTTGGTCTTAGAAAGAAAAAAGTGAACAGATTGCAGTGTAAATCAGGGTGCTGGGTCAATGTCATATTTAGATGTCATGTCAGAAAGGGTGGAACACTGAATGCATATCTAAAAAGGTCAGAGGTCAGCAACTGACTCGAGACTTGATGAAGACCTCATATTTTAGGTTGTTTCTGGAGCACAACAAGCAGTGTGTGGGTTATTTTTTATTTCCTGTACAGCTAGGGCACCAGAAGCAAGGTCATGTATACCGACAGCTTTAATACTGCATGTTACCATGTTATCTAATAGCCTCCCATCCTTTCGTCTGTGTAACAATTGACCATGTCAATATGCCAATCTGCTCAGCAGTACCTCCTCCTTGGCAACTGATTATAATGAACATCACTTTCTCCATAGTGCCATCTTTCTATCAATAAGCAGAAGTGGGCTGGGCATGTGAGCACATGTCTGGACACTTGTATGGCTTTGGCCTCTGGAGTGGTTCCCTGTTGCAACGCCACTGGGCTACATGGACAAGGTCAGTCCGGTAATGGCCCTGTAAGGCCTGTCACTAGAGCTATCAATTACTTTTCCTACTGACATAAATCATGTAGCCTGTTCTGTCTTTATCTTTTGTATTTTGCTTCTTTTGTTTTGTTATGTTGGTGATTATAGTTAAAACTGTGTGTGCTTTAGTGGTAGGCTTTACACTGTTTTGTAAATATTGTTTGTGAGAGAGCCGTGTTTTGTGTTGTACAAATTAGGGGCTAAAAGTATAAATACTAAAACCATGTTGTGTGTACATGAAGTTGTGCAGTCAGGGTTTGTAAATGGAGGTCAAAGTAATTACACACCAGTATTCCATTAGCTGATATTAGATTTCCCACAGGAGGTATAGGATGTAGTAGTTTCTCCTCACTCCATCCATGCATAACTGATTGTAATAGGGAAAATTGCACAAAATGATGTCAAGTGTTTAGATTAAACTATGAAATTGTCAATTACCTGTATTTGTTAATGGGTCAGATCACCTATTCTTTCCCAAGAATAGATTAATACATGATTGTATATAGTGTTTACATGGTTGAAAAACTAAGTGATTAGGAATGCACGATTGAGATTTGACCTAATTACTTGTTATGGGAAAGAAACTGCCTGAGGGGAATATCTGTGTTTTACCTGATAGATTTTCCAGACTCTCACAGGTTGATGGTCCAGGAGATTTATGAGCGAGAGGTTGTGCCTCCCTCTGCCTGAGAGTCAAAAGGAGAAAGCCTTGGACAAGATGGTTACGGAACCTTAATCCAGCAGAATATAAAGGTCATCATGTGAAAACCATTCTATGACTTTCAGAAAAAATGATCACCCATCTGATTGGTTTGTTAGTTTTTCAAGAGCTCTTTGAGCCCACTGAAAATCATCCCCATTAAGATATCAGTCCTGTCTTTATAGCGTAATTCTGTGTTATGTAATTCTAACAGTTCTCAAACAAATGTTAGTGTGGGATGTCAATGTGTTATTGAATGTTGTCCACAGCTATAGTAAAATTTCAGTCTTTATAAACACAATTCAACAGCTGGTTTCTGGTGATCTGACTGCTTTTTATATCTCACACACATCACTGAACAGATTTGCCTTTATATCATAGGTTAAACTGCGGCTCAGCAATGAATAGCGTTTCACATTTTTCCCTATGTAGGATCTTATTTTGATCACTATTGTTGATGAGAATTTCCCCATACATCAGGAAAAGCAAACGTAGAGTATTCGAAGGTTTAAACAAATCTTCTAACATCATAATAAACATAGTAATTTCCACTTTAAAATTTCAGACTTGATTTGCCATAACAAATGTATCAGCCCCTACAAAACATTTCCATATTACAATCAACATGTTGCTGCAGGATTATTTTCCTGCTGTAGCAAACTGGCTCAAATTAAGATCCTACATCTGTGTATAAACAATTCAAACTGAGCGATCATTTTCGGTTCAAATCCAAACACTGAAAGAGATCTTGGAATGCAGTAAGCAAGGTATACGGTTGCACAATACACTTTCAAATGAAATGACGGTATCTGTTTAGACGGTATCTATCCATTCTCATTTAATTTGAAAGTGTATTGTGCAACCGTATAGTATTTGGATTTGAACCGATAATGATCGCTCAGTTTGAATTGTTTGGCCTACGTGATATCTGGCCTATCCAAAATCTCACTCTTTGGCTGAGTCATTTTCCTGAAAGATACAGTATGACCATCTGGTTTAGTGGATTGGAGTAGTGACTAAACCATGACTGCATAGTGAATGGAAATCATTATCGCCTAGATCAGGGGTGTCAAACTCAAATACCCAGTGGGCCAAAATGTAAAACCTGAACAAAGTCGCGGGCCAACATTGAACAAATTAACCTTTTAATATGGACCCAAACAAGTTTTGCTTTAACATTGAATATGGAACAAGCATCGCTTATTACCATACAATATATAATTTAATAGTGGAGACATGCAAAATCGAATTTCAAATGAAAAAACACATCAATGGCATTCATTTATTAAATAAATAAAATGTAAATAAAAATCGTATGCCTCTTTTCTATTTGCAGCCTTCTGATTTAAATACCAAAATAAACTTTTTCCACTGGCTAATAATTTTACAAATAAAATGATAATAAATCAATCAACCATTCAAGCCCATGCCTTGTAGCAAGAAAAAGTGCACAAAGAAAACGTTAATTATTGCACACTGATCTAATCTGATGTGCCCAAGCCAGCACTTTGTGATGTGGCTTTTTTGAACATATTCTGTTGTGAAACCAAACTTATTTTCATCTCCTCTACTTTCTGGCTCCTTTGAGTCATGTCCAGGTCCTTGTATTTGTCAATGGTGTTTCGTTTCATAGTGTCGTCTAATGTTGTACTCCTTACTTACAGCCACGTTGACTCCACAAACAAGACAAACAGGTTTGTCTTTTACATATGTAAACAGATATTCTGCCTCCCACTTGTTCAGAAAGCTCCTGTTTTCTGCCTTTCTTTTCGCCATTTTTGGGAAGGGATAGCGCGCTGACAGTTGTAGCGTCTATGTTGCTATGACTACTGTCACAGAGGAGAGGGCGTTTCTGGGTCCTGTCCTGATTGGCGCGCGAAAACAACAGCAGAGCATTATGGGATTCGTAGTATTAGCGGTGAATGCGCTGTATAATACCGGCGGGCCAGCTCTAGTAGTAATTTGGTATTGTCTCGCGGGCCAAATATAATTACCCCGCGGGCCAAATTTGGCCCGCGGGCCAGAGTTTGACACCCATGGCCTAGATTGTCGCTGGATAAATAGAGAGAAATCAACACATTTTTAAGATGACTAGGGAGAGAGAGAAAAAATCATAGACTGTACACATCTTTGCCTGTGGTAAATTCAGTTTAACCTTACTGTTCTGGTCCTACATGGGTGTATGGAATGTATAATTATTGTATACTGCAGAATAATTAGAAGGCGAATAACCTGCCAAGCTCGGTCAATGATAGTCAGGTTCAATCAACTAATGGTATTGTCATACATTTTAGTGTGAATATTAATTTCCATAGTTGTTTTTGTTTATTATGCATTTGTAAATATGATAGTATTCAACGTCATCCACTCAGCAGCAACAACGGTGACAAAATGATGATGTGTTTCGGGTAGGGTTCACAGTTTGTTGGGTGGTAATTATAGTCCAGAGGAAAAATCAATCATGACTAATAACATTGTACCAAGAACAAACATTGTAATAACAGTCCATTATTTTAAACAACAAAAAAACATAAATTCTACTTTTATTTCATAATTGATTTAGGCCTACCATTTTTACATTTGCTCAAAATTGAAAGCTGCATCAGTTCTAAGCGAATGAATGACCACAATCATGATGACGACCACTTTCCTGTTGATGCAACTGGATAGTCCCCGACTTTAATCCTTTTGTCACTTGTCCTTGTCCAAACAGTCGTCGCTGTAGATTCGGTCGAGATAAAGTTCGTGGACGCTCCTCCTAATATGTTGCTGCTTTTGCTTTTGGAGTTTGTGCTCACGCGCCGCAGTCCGGTGTGCCGGGGAAGTGCTTTTATCAGCTCTTGCGAACCTCTTAGAAACGACTTTCTTTGACCCTCGGCGGTGTCGTTGATTGTCGTTTATTTCTGCCTATCCCTACTCTTTTTTTAGGCTACTGGAAAACCGAAGGCAGCTGAACTGAGCATACCTTTTGAGGAGCCAAGGACCTTTGTAAAACCGTGGTCTGTCAGTGGTCATTTTGGAAGGCTTCACATTGGCTCGTGAACGATGAAACGTAACATAGTTTTGGAGCATTTGTATTGCCTCATTTTACTCCCTAATACAATGTTTTGTCAAACAGGTAAGTGATATGCCAATGTTATTAATTGATAATGCCAAATTGGGACTAAATTGTATGTAGACCGTAAAATGATGTGCGAAAATTACCTGTAGCCTACCAATGGGTTTCAACAGTCTTTTTTCAACGGACATGGTTTACGATGAATATTATGAACACAGTAAGCCTACTATTATGAACTGGGGGATAAATGTAGCATAGCTATGGAAGAAAAGGTGACAATACCGTTTTTAATGCTGAAAATATATAATTTATTAGAGCCAGATAAACATTTTGTATCTGCTCTCTCCGTTAGTCCTGTCCATCTGGTAAGACTGGTGTAAATCTGTGGCGTGCATACTGATAGTAAAGTTCATCAATCAAGGTGCTGTCATCCAAGGGCACATACCTACGACTCTCATTGCTATGGCAGTCTGTTGACCTGTCATTGGAGACAGTAGGGGCCAAGCCTGTCTCTGTGTCTTCTCCAACCACACAAGCATTTGACCCCTGCGGCCAAGTTGGGAAGAGACGAGTGTCCATGAGGGCCGCCCACTCGGACAGAGATATGGTGCTGAAGGGTATCTCGGGACATTGACTATAAGAGTTACCGTTTTGGCGGAAGAGAGATGGACTGACCAGGTGCTGCTGAGAGTGAACGATGATAGGGTAGCTCTGAAAGATCCTGTCGTCACCTGCAACAACTTGTCCGACTGTCGTCACTGTGTCATAGTTAGTTGGGCTATGACTTTTCACTTGGCTGTGAAACCTCTGCCTCATGCTCATCTCATGTTGGCTTTTAAGTCCCACAGCTCTCACTTTTGGAGTTTTCTCTCCATCTTTCTCTCTATTCATCTTGTCTTCGTCTTTATTTTCCCTCATGCTGTTCTGCTCTTCATTAACCATTAGCATATATAAGTCTCTGTCAGAGGTACCCACCTCTTCTGTTTTGGCCTCAGTTGCCTGACTTGGAAGATTCAACATATCAGTAGCGTTCCATCTCTGACAGTTTGTATAAGAGGTGTCGTCAATTTTGGTTCCAGTCTTGCCCATCACCGTCATCAGTCTCCTATATTTCTGAGTGAAACTGTTAGGGTCTCTTTGTGCCCTCGACCTAACAGCTCGTTGCCTTTTATCCTTCTCTCCTTTCATCACCGTAGAGGGGATGCTGGGATAAACGACAGACACGGGAGGTATAGCAGCACCCACCATGGTTGGAACACAGTGGTATGGCTGTGAGGGCCAGGCTGGTCCAATAGGCATCATCGGAAGGTGCTGAAGGTGTGGAGTGTAGACATAATCAATCAATGGAGTAGATGGCTGGATGATACCTCCAGAGGTGTAGGCCTCTGTGGAAATGTTTGCAAGAACAGCAGAATCTAGGCCCATTTTTGAATGGTGTCCTGAATATAGAAGACAATCAAATTAGTTTTATATTAAATATTTGATAAATCATGACCATCTATTTTTGTTAGGCTTGCAATTAATAGTAATCATATTTGATGCTAGTACAAACTAAGTACACTTTTTCTTTGTGAAGCAATTTCTGATTGTTTCAACATTTTTGGTTTTGTGGTTATGCTATTAAAAGATGTTCAAACAACACACTTACCATGATCTTGTTGTAATAAGTGTTGTTGGTAATTGTACTGAAAGTTCATTTTTATCCTCTGCTCTTATGCCAGATACATTATAACGGACACACCTACATAAAATCAAGAGCATCAGTAGCACATTTTAGAATGTTTTTAGAATGTTGCTCCACCATTACCTGACTGTGATGTCAGAATTGTTACTCAGGTGAACACAGCTGGTGTTACTGTGGCAACTACCAAACATTCCTGCTTCAGAACAGCTGTATTTGCAGTAGGCCTACTTTCCCTCTCAGCAAAGTTTCAAGAGGATGTCTTTCATTTAGATTCTGTCCAACACCCGAGGGTCTTGCTTCGGTATGCTCCAAATAAATACTTTCCCTCCTGTTTCAATTACACTTTTCACCCTAAACTGAGAAGTCGGACTGTCTTTGAAGCTGCTTTAAACATACTTATCGTAAGCAACATTCTGATCACATCAGTTTTTTTTACCACATGCCATTGAATAGCAAGTACCTCATATTCCTTCCCCCTTTTATGATACCTCTCATGTGAAGGCATATATTAAAATGGACCATATGGACATTAGCAGTCACATCCTGCCAAGGCTGAAGTGTCTCTACTTGACTTGGAAGCCTATAAATAATAAGGCTGTTAGCTTTGGCTACGGCTTAGTTCCGTAGCCAAAGAGACGCCATGTTTGGGGACGCCATGTTTGGTAACGGATCCTTTCATACTAAACACTTCCACTCTAACTGCTCACAGCTGGGACTGTCATTGGATACATTAAATTACAACATAGATGTAGGGGAAGTAGAAGACAATCACATACAGAGTGGATCTCCTCACTGTGCATAGTGGATTTGACAATCACACTTCCCTGTAAATCACATTCAATTAGTGAAACACGACTGTCTGTAACTTGCATACAGTACAGTGACAGCCAGTGTAGAAAACATAGAAGTGAACCGTCTTTACCACCTTTTGTAGTATACCCCGTGCATCACTATAGTTTCCGGAAAGATACACTAAACACATGCAAACCAAAAAAAATGCCATTCATTTATTCCAGATCTCCATTAGCTTTTTCCAGGCGCTCATGGTGCCCTTCAGCATGGGTACTGTGGGACTACTCAGGTATTTCTCCAAAGTGTACTGGTCCCTGTTGATGAACACGTTGTGGTCCCAGCCTTGTTTGGTGATCCGGGACACCCTTTCTCTCTGCTGCTGGGTCTTCCACTTCATGTCCTCCCTCTCCTCCCTCTGCCACAGAGAGATGGGCACCGAGGCCTGCCACGGGCTGGGAAAGTAGAGGGAATCAGGAGGGGGTAACCTCCCGTACTGCCCAGGAGGGGTTGGGTGATGACACGTGTTGGGAAACTGATGGCGAGAACCACGGTACCTTCTCCTTGGGTGAGGGTTGGGGGCTTTGAACGGGGGGTGGTTTTGGGTAATGGGTGGTGCGAAGGGTTGGGAGTGTGTGGGGTCGCTGTGGATTGTTCCCCCTGCTGAAGTTGGTTGCCTACTCTGACAGGATGGGGAGACAGACTTGGTTGTGGAGCTAGCAGACTTCTGTGAAAGGTTGTCAAGTGTTATTGGGTTGTCAAAGACAGTTGGTTTTTCAGACGAAGGATGTTCAGCTTGGAATGCTCCAATGGTATCTACATCATCTCGTATTCTTATTTCCACCACTGCGGAGTTACTGTTTGCTATGGTAACATGAATCGTCTCAAAGTCTAGCAGGTCCTGGTCCATCAAAATTACTTGTTCTTCTGTCATTTGTTCATTGGGAATGGACTGGTTAGACTGATTGGATGTCTGGGCTTTTACCCCAAGTTTGTGGAAAACCTGAACAGACTGCATCATCTGATGACCCAGACGGCTCCTTGAAGGTTGGGGAGCGTTTGGGGTAGGCTGCGCCCCTAACTTAGCCTCCTTAACGCTACCTTTCTGCTTCCTGGATGAGGGAATGTCTGAACCTGTTCTGTCCCCACCTCCATCTGCAGCACCGCTCCTTGCACATTGGACCACCTCCTTCACAGGACTAGGGTTACTCTCCTCTACACTTCTTTCTCCATCCCTCTTTTCACCTTCTATCTTTTCACTGTTCACGCCATCACTACTGTCACCAACCTCTCCAATGATGGCCGTTTTCTTTGTCGTCTCCCCTCTTCCCTGCTCTGCATCCTCCTCTTTCTTTTTAGTAGCTTCCATCACATGGCTTCCTGCAGCTTCCTCCAATGGGACAACTGGATTCCCAGTGTTCATTGTTGTGTCAATAGGTGCCATGGTAATGTTGGTTGCAGCTGCTGGTGCTGGTGCAGCCACACAGATGTACCCTGGTGGGGGGCATACTGCCCAGATTTGTGGCACTGGTGGTGGCTGAGCGGGCTGATCTTTCGTAGACAACAATGTGCCATAGATCGCATGTTGATGGGTTTGAGGATGAGAAAGAAGGGGTTGATGGTGATGATGAAGATGGTGATGAAGGAGATTGGGATGATTAGGAGGCTGCTGGAAATGGGCTGTTACAACCGGAGGGTTTGTGCTGTGATCTATGACCAGAGTTATCTGTCCTGCCAGTAAACCGTTTCCTGAAAGGAAACCAAATTATACATTTTTGATTCACCAAATATTTTGTACAGTATGTTATGAATAAATGCATTTGTAAAGTCATTATGCCTTTGCCTTGTTAATTTCTGTAAATCAAAATGATAATTTCATGCTAACTTTAGAATAAAGCATAACGCATAGATAGTTAGAGAGCTGAAAAGCTAACAGACATTTTTGAGAGGTTTGAATTGTAATTGAACATAAAATGCTTACCTTGTGTTGAGTCAGGTGTGCAGGCATTACTCTGGAAAGGGTTATGATCCTCCATAGTTATAAACAGTTATTTTAACTATTTTAACACAATATTTTTTGAAAGTACTTTGTTGTTTAGTCAAGTAGTTGTTTGATTGATGCACCTAGAATGTCAGTGTCTCTCTATGATGTCACCATTTTTTACTTGGTTCAGACTAGAGGGTGTACAGCTACGACCGGATGGTACTTTTTCGTAGCAGGTTAGGATAATTTACGCAGCAGGTTAGGATAATTAATGTGGCAGGTTAGGAGACTTAGGTTAAGGTTAGAAAAAGTTTAGGGTTAGCTAAAATGCTCTCCTAACCTGCTGCGAAAAGTAACTTCCAGTCGTAGTTGTACTCCCTCTAGTCACAACTCCTAGACGTTCCAACTCAAGAAAATTGTTGTTTTGTTAAGAGTTTCATTTCTCCAAATAAATGTTTTTTTTTATGCAAACAAGATCACCAAGATCAACATATTTTCAACATTAATTTGTCTCATAATTCCATAACTCCTATTTTACAATTGTTATTATCAGTTTAGGCCTAGTTATTACATGGTTGCAACATAGTATTGACAGTGTTTCATTGCTAACTCAGTTGATTTTGTGTGTGTGTTGGGGGGGTAACTTGGGATCGGTAACTTCAAATCAAATTGTGTGCATATGCGTGCGTGTGCTTTGAGTGAAAACACAGCAGCACCTTATTGACTCATGTTTGTGCTACATGTTTGGCTGCTTGTGTCTATCCTCAGTGCTGCCCCCAGAATGTGCTCCGGGGGGTCACTCTCTGCTCCAGAACCCATACCGCAGCACCAGTTTCAGCTCCCGCAGCCTGCAGCAGTCAGCCCTCCAGGACTTCATCTGTGACCATTCCCTCATACCAGGCTGGTACCAGTTCCAGATCTTTGACAAGCCCGCCAGCATGCCCACACAATGTGTGGAGGTAAATACTGATGATACATTTTATTTTATAGTACTTTTTCTCTCTAGGTCTCAAAGCATGTTACAATGTATGGAGTTCACCCCATCCCCCTACGTGTCGCTATTGTTTCTTGACTGTGTCCAGCTCGCTAATAATCACCGAAATGGAAGCTAGACAGTCAGGAACCATTGAAAATTTCCAAAACGATGGATAGAGGACTATTTTTATTTTATTTTGACGCCGAGAAAATATTTTTAAAATATCAGTGCCGACCTCCGTTGAAGACCAAATGTGGCCCCAGAGAAAAATGTATTTTACACCCCTGGTTTAGGTGGTCTTTCATAGCAAATGCCATGCCTCAGTCAGAACAGTATAGAAAAATAGTGTCCCCATGATATAAGATCTTACAATGGTGCCGGAGTGAATGGCTGTCGTATTACGGGCTCCTAACCAACTGTGCTATTTTGTGTGATTTTTTTGCATTGTTTGTAACTTATTTTATACATAATATTGCTGATTCCGTCTCTTATGACTGAAAAGAGCTTCTGGAAATCAGAACAGCGATTACTCACCTCGAACTGGATGAAGATTTTTTTAATGTAATGAGTCCGACGCGAAGGATATACTGCTTCTCTGAGACCAGGCCCAAATCCCATCATTCGCGTGAAGAAAAGATGGAAATACAGGGGGCGGAGATCGGGGTGCCTTGAGAGAATTAGTCGGTGAGTGGGTAACCCGTCTCTACCATCCGTTCTATTGGCCAACGTGCAATCACTGGAAAATATACTGGAATATCTTATGTTTCACCTAGTTGTGGTTAAACGACGACACGAATAATATACATTTTTCGTAGCCGTCTATTTACCACCACAAACCAATGCTGGCACTAAGACCACTAAGGCCATCAGCAAACAAGAAAATATTCATCCAGAAGCGGCGCTCCTAGTGGCCAGGGACTTTAATGCAGGCAAACTTAAATCCATTTAACCTAATTTCTACCAGCATGTCACATGTGCATCCAGAGGGAAAAAAACTCTAGACCACCTTTACTCCACACACAGAGACGCATACAAAGCTCTCCCTCGCCCTCCATTTGGCAAATCTGACCATAATTCTATCTCCTGATTCCTGCTTACAAGTAAAAACTAAAGTGGTCAGATGACGCGGATGCTACGCTACAGGACTGTTTTGCTAGCACAGACTAGAATATGTTACGGGATTCATCCAATGGCATTGAGGAGTATACCACCTCAGTCACCTGCTTCATCAATAAGTGCATCGACGACTTCATCCCCACAGTGACCGTACATACTGTACTTTTGAAGTCGGAAGTTTACATATCAGTGCCTCTTTGCTTGACGTCATGGAAAAATCAAAAGAAATCAGCCAAGAAAGATTGTAGACCTCCACAAGTCTGGTTCATCCTTGGGAGCAATTTCCAAATGCCTGAAGGTACCACGTTCATCTGTACAAATAATACTATGCATGTATAAACATCATGGGACCACGCAACTGTCATACTGCTCAGGAAGGAGATGCATTCCGTCTCCTAGAGACGAACGTACTTTGGTGCGAAAAGTGAAAATCAATCCCAGAACAACAGCAAAGGACCATGTGAAGATGCTGGAGGCAACAGGTACAAAGCATCTATATCCACAGTAAAACGAGTCCTATATCGACATAACCTGAAAGGCCGCTCAGCAAGGAAGAAGCCACTGCTCCAAAACCGCCATAAAAAAGCCAGACTACGGTTTGGGAATGGGCCAAAATTCACCCAACTTATTGTGGAAGGCTACCCGAAACATTTGACAATTTAAAGGCAATGCTACCAAATACTAATTTAGTGTATGTAAACTTCTGACCCACTGGGAATGTGATGAAAGAAATAAAAGATGAAATAAATAATTCTCTCTATACTATTCTGACATTTCACATTCTTTAAATAAATTGGTGATCCTAACTGACGTAAGACAGGGAATTTAACTAGGATTATTTATTATTTGGCTAAGGTGTATGTAAACTTTCGACTTCAACTGTACATATCCCAACCAGAAGCCATGGATTACAGGCAACATCCACACCGAGCTAAAGGCTCGAAGCTGCCGCTTTCAAGGAGTGGGACACTAATCCCGCTATGCCCTTAGACGAACCATCAAACAGGCAACGCGTCAATACAGGACTAAGATTGAATCCTACTACACCGGCTCTGATGCTCGGCAGATGTGGCAGGGCTTGCAAACTATTATGGACTACAAAGGGAAACCCAACCGCGACCTGCCCAGTGACGCGAGCCTACCAGACGAGCTAAATGCTTTTATGCTCGCTTTGAGGCAAGCAACACTGAAATCAAATCAAATTTATTTATATACAGTGGGGAGAACAAGTATTGATACACTGCCGATTTTGCAGGTTTTCCTACTTACAAAGCATGTAGAGGTCTGTAATATTATCATAGGTACACTTCAACTATGAGAGACGGAATCTAAAACAAAAAACCAGAAAATCACATTGTATGATTTTTAAGTAATTAATTTGCATTTTATTGCATGACATAAGTATTTGATACATCAGAAAAGCAGAAAATAATATTTGGTACAGAAACCTTTGTTTGCAATTACAGAGATCATACGTTTCCTGTAGTTCTTGACTAGGGTTGCACACACTGCAGCAGGGATTTTGGCCCACTCCTCCCTACAGATCTTCTCCAGATCCTTCAGGTTTCGGGGCTGTCGCTGGGCAATACGGACTTTCAGCTCCCTCCAAAGATTTTCTATTGGGTTCAGGTCTGGAGACTGGCTAGGCCACTCCAGGACCTTGAGATGCTTCTTACGGAGCCACTCCTTAGTTGCCATGGCTGTGTGCTTCGTGTCGTTGTCATGCTGGAAGACCCAGCCACGACCCATCTTCAATGCTCTTACTGAGGGAAGGAGGTTGTTTGGCCAAGATCTCGCGATACATGGCCCCATCCATCCTCCCTCAATACGGTGCAGTCGTCCTGTCCCCTTTGCAGAAAAGCATCCCCAAAGAATGATGTTTCCACCTCCATGCTTCACGGTTGGGATGGTGTTCTTGGGTTGTACTCATATTTCTTCTTCCTCCAAACACGGCGAGTGGAGTTAGACCAAAAAGCCTATTTTTGTCTCATCAGACCACATGACCTTCTCCCATTCCTCCTCTGGATCATCCAGATGGTCATTGGCAAACTTCAGACGAGCCTGGACATGCACTGGCTTAAGCAGGGGACCTTGCGTGCGCTGCAGGATTTTAATCCATGACGGCGTAGTGTGTTACTAATGGTTTTCTTTGAGACTGTGGTCCCAGCTCTCTTCAGGTCATTGACCAGGTCCTGCCGTGTAGTTCTGGGCTGATCCCTCACCTTCCTCATGATCATTGATGCCCCACGAGGTGAAATCTTGCATGGAGCCCCAGACGAGGGTGATTGACCTCATCTTGAACTTCTTCCATTTTCTAATAATTGCGCCAACAGTTGTTTCCTTCTCACCAAGCTGCTTGCCTATTGTCCTGTAGCCCATCCCAGCCTTTTGCAGGTCTACAATTTTATCCCTGATGTCCTTACACAGCTCTCTGGTCTTGGCCATTGTGGAGAGGTTGGAATCTGTTTGATTGTGTGTGGACAGGTGTCTTTTATACAGGTAACGAGTTCAAACAGGTGCAGTTAATACAGGTAATGAGTGGAGAACAGGAGGGCTTCTTAAAGAAAAACTAACAGGTCTGTGAAGCCGGAATTCTTACTTGTTGTAGGTGATCAAATACTTATGTCATGCAATAAAATGCAAATTAATTATTTAAAAATCATACAATGTGATTTCTGATTTTTGTTTTAGATTCCGTCTCTCACAGTTGAAGTGTACCTATGATAAAAATTACAGACCTCTACATGCTTTGTAAGTAGGAAAACCTGCAAAATCGCAGTGTATCAAATACTGTTTCTCCCCACTGTAGCCCTTCGTACATCAGCTGATATCTCAAAGTGCTGTACAGAAACCCAGCCTAAAACCCCAAACAGCAAGCAGTGCAGGTGTAGAAGCACGGTGGCTAGGAAAAACTCCCTAGAAAGGCCAAAACCTAGGAAGAAACCTAGAAAGGAACCAGGCTATGAGGGGTGGCCGGTCCTCTTCTGGCTGTGCCGGGTGGAGATTATAACAGAACATGGCCAAGATGTTCAAATGTTCATAGATGACCAGCATGTCAAATAATTATAATCACAGTAGTTGTCGAGGGTGCAGCACCTCAGGAGTAAATGTCAGTTGGCTTTTCATAGCCGATCATTAAGAGTATCTCTACCGCTCCTGCGGTCTCTAGAGAGTTGAAAACAGCAGGTCTGGGACAGTAGCACGTTCGGTGAACAGGTCAGGGTTCCATAGCTGCAGGCAGAACAGTTGAAACTGAAGCAGCAGCAATGCCAGGTGGACTGGAGACAGCAAGGAGTCATCATGTCAGGTCGTCCTGAGGCATGGTCCTAGGGCACAGGTCCTCCGAGAGAGAAAAGAAAGAGAGAATTAGAGAGAGCATACTTAACAGGACACCGGATAAGACAGGACAAGTACTCCAGAATAAACAAACTGACCCTAGCCCCCCGACACATAAACTAATGCAGCATAAATACTGGAGGCTGAGACAGGAGGGTCAGGAGACACTGTGGCCCATCCGATGATACCCCCGGACAGGGCCAAACAGGAAGGATATAACCCCACCCACTTTGCCAAGGCACAGCCCCCACACCACTAGAGGGATATCTTCAACCACCAACTTACCATCCTGAGACAAGGCCGAGTATAGCCCACAAAGATCTCCGCCACGGCACAACCCAAGGGGGGCGCCAACCCAGACAGGAAGATCACTCAAGTGACGCACCCCTCCTAGGATGGCATGAAAAGCACCAGTAAGCCAGTGACTCAGCCCCTGTAAAGGGTTAGAGGCAAGAATCCCAGTGGAGAGAGGGAACCGGCCAGGCAGAGACAGCAAGGGCGGTTCGTTGCTCCAGAGCCTTTCCGTTCACCTTCACACTCCTGGGCCAGACTACACTCAATCATATGACCCACTGAAGAGATGAGTCTTCAGTAAAGACTTAAAAGTTGAGACCGAGTCTGCGTCTCTCACATGGGTAGGCAGACCATTCCATAAAAATCATTTTTGGACAGACAATTTCAGATTTTTGCAATGTTACGTAGATGGAAAAAAGCTGTCCTTGAAACAGTCTTGATATGTTCGTCAAAGAGAGATCAGGGTCCAGAGTAACGCCGAGGTCCTTCACATTTTATTGAGACGACTTTACAACCATCAAGATTAATTGTCAGATTTAACAGAAGATCTCTTTGTTTCTTGGGACCTAGAACAAGCATCTCTGTTTTGTCCGAGTTTAAAAGTAGAACGTTTCAGGCTTCTAGCGAGGCAATTTGGGGCTTCACCATGTTTCATTGAAATGTACAGCTGTGTGTCATCTGCATAGCAGTGAAAGTTAACATTATGTTTTCAAATGACATCCCCAAGAGGTAAAATATATAGTGAAAACAATAGTGGTCCTAAAACGGAACCTTGAGGAACACCGAAATGTACAGTTGATTTGCCAGAGGACAAACCATTCACAGAGACAAACTGATATCTTTCCGACAGATAAGATCTAAACCAGGCCAGAACTTGTCCGTGTAGAACAATTTGGGTTTCCAATCTCTCCAAAAGAATGTGGTGATCGATGGTATCAAAGGCAGCACTAAGGTCTAGTAGCACGAGGACAGATGCAGAGCCTCGGTCTGACGCCATTAAAAGGTCATTTACCACCTTCACAAGTGCAGTCTCAGTGCTATGATGGGGTCTAAAACCAGACTGAAGCATTTCGTATATATTATATACTGAAGCATGCATGAGAGCACCAGCTGTTCCGGACTACTGTGTGATCACGCTCTCCGTAGCCGATGTGAGCAAGTCCTTTTAACAGGTCAACATTCACAAGACTGCAGGGACAGACGGATTACCAGGACATGTACTCAGAGCATGTGCGGACCAACTGGCAAGTGTCTTCACTGACATTTTCAACCTCTCCCTGACCAAGACTTTAATACCTACATGTTTCAAGCAGACCACATAATCCCTGTGCCCAAGAAAGTGAAGGTAACCTGCCTAAATGACTACCACCCAGTAGCTCTCATGTCTGTAGCCATGAAGTGCATCATCCCGGAAATTCTAGACCCACTCCAATTCGCATACGGGTCCAACAGACCCACAGATGACGCAATCTTAATCGCACTCTACACTGCCCTTTCCCACCTGGACAAAAGGAACATCTATGTGAGAATGCGGTTCATTGACTACAGCTCAGCGTTCAACACCATAGTGCCCACAATGCCCATCTCTAAGCTAAGGACCCTGGGACTAAACACCTCCTTCTGCAATTGGATCCTGGACTTCCTGACGGGCCACCCTATGTGCTAACAGTAGGCAACAACACATCTGCCACGCTGATCCTCAACACTGAGGCCCCTCAGGGGTGCGTGCTTAGTTCCCTCCTGTACTCCCTGTTCACCCACGACTGCGTGGCCAAGCATAACTCCAACACCATCATTAAGTTTGCTGACAACACAACAGTGGTAGGCCTGATCACCGACAACGATGAGACAGCCTATAGGGAGGAGGTCAGAGGTCTGGCAGTGTGGTGCCAGGACAACAACCTTGAGCAAGACAAAGGAGCTGATCGTGGACTACAGGAAAAGGAGGGCCGAACACGCCCCTATTCACATCGACGGGGCTGTAGTGGAGCAGGTCCACATCACCAACAAACTATCATGGTCCAAACACACCAAGAAGGTCATGAAGAGGGCATGACAACAACTTTTCCCCCTCAGGAGACCGACAAGATTTGGCATGGGTCCCCAGATCCTAAAAAAGTTATACAGCTGCACCATCGAGAGCATCCTGACCAGTTGCATCACCGCCTTGTATGGCAACTGCTCGGCATCCGACAGTAAGGTGCTACAGAGGGTAGCAAGTACCGTCCAGTACATCACTGGGATCAAGCTTCCTGCTATCCAGGACCTATAAACTAGGCAGGGTGTCAGAGGAAGGGCCAAAAATTGTCAAAGACTCTATTCACCCAAGTCATAGACTGTTCTCTCTGCTATCGCACGGCAAGCGGTACCACAGTGCCAAATCTAGGTACAAAAGGCTCCTTAACAGCTTCTACCCCCAATCCATAAGACTGCTGAACAATTAATCAAATGCACCCCCTTGTTTTTACACTGCTGCTACTCATTGTTTATTGTTCATGCTTAGTCACTTTAATAACTCTACCTACATGTACAAATTACCTTAACTAACCTGTATCCCTGCACATTGACTCGGTACTGGTACCCCCTGTATATAGCCTCATTATTGTGATTTTATTGTGTTACTTTTTATAAAACAATTTACCATAGTTTTTTTAGTACATTTTTTCTTAAGCAGCTCTTCTTGCACTTGAGTTCTTTTCAGTGAGTAGCCAAGTCATTGCAATGGTAACATGAGTGCTAGTCTTGCCCTTTGAAGTGAACATAGGCTCTTTGTTCCGAGGACCCTGGGATGGTATCAGCATTAAGCACAGGACCAAAGAGAGCGAGAGACAGGAGAGAGATATTAGAGACACAGGAGAGAGACAAGAGAGACATACGAGAGACAGGAGAGAGACGGGGAGACAGGAGAGAGACGGGGAGACAGAGTTAGAGAGAGAGAGAGACAAGTTTAGAAAGAGAGAGAGACAGGGTTAGAGAGAGACATGGTTAGACAGAGAGAGAGAGAGAGAGAGAAAGATGTTCCTCATTTTCCCTGGGCTGCCCGCTGTGCTGCAGACTGAAGGATCCATCAGAGGTGTCAGCTTCCTCTTCTTCCCAGGGCATTGTCATGTGTCATATTGCAGTTGTTGCCTGCAAAGTGTCGCCCTACCAATCATTACCCATGTGGTTGTATTATTACCACCCAGTATAAACTAGCCTGGTCCCAGACATATTTGTGCTGTCTTGCTTATTATCACATTGAGTGACTAGAAGTTTGCAAGACAGCGCAAACAGATCTGGAACCAGGCTAAAGTAGTCTTATTCTGTTCTCCATTGTCTTTATCTGTGTCCACCAGGTGAACCACTGTGGGACCCAGGCCCCAGTCTGGCTGTCTCTGGGGGAGGGCGAGAGCCTTCCGCGGCCCCTGGAGGTGACGCATCTGACGGCCTGTGCCACCTGGCAGTTCTTCCTCAGCAGCAGTAAGGACTGCTGCCTGTTCCGCATCCCTGTCACCGTGCGCAACTGTGGAGACTTCTACGTCTACCTGCTCCAGCCCACCCAGGGTTGCATGGGCTACTGCGCACAGGGTACAGCAGCTGTTTACGATAGTCTGTTTAGGTGGAGGCAATGAGGAGCTCCATATGCTATGAAATTGAGGCTGCATTGTTTTTTTCTTCTTCAATGGGCAAAAACGTAGCGCAATGGTCTTCACCGCCAAAATGTCATAAAAGGCAATTCATCCACAAACACAAATATAATTGTATAAATGAACGTGTTTTCATTAATTTTATGATATAATCGTCAAGCCCATTCAAAAGATTAGGGCTGACCTCGGAAGTACAGTACGATGTAGTGCTGCATCACTTTCATAGCGTAAAGGTGACATGATACAACTGTAAAAACGCTAAAGAATTAGCACTAACCACATGTAACTCATTAAACTGTTATTTATGTGCTTGTGACTCAGACCTCTGTAGTGTTAACTGTTAAGACCACCACTGTTAATTGTCTGTTAATTGTCCTGCTATCATTCACCATGTAGAGATGTCAGACTCTGCGGCGGTGGTGTGTGGTCCTGACGAGGTGGAGGTTGATGGAGCGTGTAAAGGTGAGTGAGCTCTCTGCCTCCTGACTGTGTGTTGTCTGGCTCTATAGGAGGCCCTTGTTAAAGTCAGACACCACAACAATCCGCGTCAGAATTGCCATGCGGTGTGGAATGCAGCGCAACAGGCCCCTCACAGGTCCTCTTAATGAGCTAAGCATGTGTGTCCTGCCTCCCTCGCCCCGTCTCCATGACGACATCTCTCGGCGAGGTCGTGAATTATCCCCCTGCCGGTTTTAGTGCGAAGGAGGAGGGGGGCTGGGGACATAGGTGGATGGTTTAATTAACTTTTATTCACACAAGAGACGTTATCAAGTTGGAAGGGATACTATAAATAGGAGAAGGTACCTACCATTTAGGTACCTACTCTTTTGGTTTGTTATGGTTGACCCCTTTCCCTGATTAGAGTTACAGAAATAGACCAAAATGTTGGGACCCACCGGAAAGCAGTAGCTGATGACTGGATCTTTGCCTGAAATATAGATTTTGATTACTTGATGGGTCACAGGACAAAAACATTCAGCCAAGCTTCTATTATAACACAATCATCTCATATCACCCAAATACTGTATACATTATTACCTGCTTTGTTCATGTTACATGTTCAGTAGGAAGAAAACTGTGTGAAATTACCCATTTTGTCCAATAAGACATTTTGTCTAATTTTGTCCAATAAAATATGTTGCTAAACATTTTGCTTCGGTGTACCCTACTGAACACGACTCCGTTATCCCTTCCAGCCAAACAGCCTCCTTCTCCAGCAGTACCTGTGATAGTAGCAGAGCTCTCTGGGAGCATCGTCTACCTGAAGTGCAGCTTCGAGGGCCATAGCGTGAACAGCTCCCTAGGCTATGTGGTTGCCTGGTCTCGCCTCTCCCCCCAAGGCATCAAAGAAGAACTGAAACAAGAGACTACTGTCCAAACCGTTGCCTTCATCGAGCTGGACGGGATCAACCTCCGACTGGGGGACAAGGTGGGTAGAAGTTACCCCTAACCACTGACGCAGGGTCAGATATTTTTCCTCTCTCTAATGGTTAAGGTTAAGATCGGGGGTGGTGTCATTTGATCCGAGACTTGTGGTTACGGGTAGCTTCTACTTCGCTTGTAAAACAGTCAAACGCCCAAAATAATGCTAGCTTCCGAGCTCTCTCTCAAAACTGAAGTGAATTTCTTTTACAAGTGAGGATATAGAGCAATCGAGCTGACCGTGTTGAAAACCATCAAAGTTATACAGTATATTGTCGTGTCATCCTTTTATGAAACTCTTGTCAGACATGTTGTTTTGTTTTCCTGTGGTATCATGTATATTACCTGGCTTCAACTATAAAGGCTTTTCTATATCCTGAACTGTAGCCTCTCTCTTCCTCTTGATCGGCTGTGGCTGTCCTTCCCTCTCTGTCAGATTTACTGCAGTTGCTCCAGTTTTTTTCTGGACTCGCCGGATATCCAGGGAACCCCAGCGGAGAGCGAAGAGTTCTTCGCCGGGATCAGGGTAAGTCAAAGAGATAGAGAACACTATTTCAAGGATTTGGTGTTTGAGTGTGTGTAAGTTGTGTGTGCGTGCATGCCTGTCTGTCTGTCTGTCTGTCTCTCTGGGTCTGGGTTTGTATGTCTCCTTTTTGTTTTAAATAGTCACTGGTTAATCAGAATTTCTCTTGTGATTTGTCTCTGCAGTTGAGACCAGAGGTGACTACTGTGTCTGAGGATGGGAAGGACTATGAGTTGACTGTGGAGAGTACCATCCCTGTCCCCTGCCCTGACAGTGCCTCCTCCTCCACCAAAGAGCAGTGTACTCTCTCCTTACACCTGAGTACAAGCAATCAAGGTAAAGGCTTCGTAAGTAATCCTGCATACTCACAGTATCACCACAGTAAAGTTTTATTCTTCAAAATGTAATATTCTTAATAACTGATTTTGGCAATACGTTTGATTTCCATAGCGTCTTAATTCTCCAGTGACAACGCATATTGACATGTTGGTATCCCTACGAAATAGACAAAAACAAAGCCAATGACAACAACCATTAAATTATCTATTCCTCCGTAGGAGACGATCTGCTGGGTCCAGACGTGGTGTTGTCGTCGTGCCGGGTGGATCTCTCCCAGAGCCTGGGGTGTCGTAACGGGGTGTGTAGCCAGGCCCTGGTTCACCTCAGCGCGGTCACAGACTTCCTCAGGGACGGGGACAGGACAACACAGATCTTTGTCAAACCCATCGTCACATCCAACTTCCTCTGGAGCGGCTACACACCACAGAGTGTGCAGGTACTGGAACTGGAAAAAAATACCCTTGTGATGGGTTGGGAGGAGAGTGACGGTTGTCATTAGCCTGGTCCCAGATCTGTTTGTGCTGTCTTACCAACTCCTATGGTCATTGTCACACTGTTTGCCATAAAACTTTGCAAGACAGCATAAACAGATCTGGGACCAGTCTAGGTTGTTAACAGATCTGGGTGTAACGTATATGCTGGGAGTCAGGAAACAGGTGCAGATGGTGAGTTTAATAAAGAACCGATACAGATGAACAAACATGAGGCACGTACTGAACGTTAGAGAAAACAATAACACCTAGTGTCTGAAGACAACTGAGGGCTAAATAAAGAGGGAGTAATCAAGGAGGGAATGACGACCAGGTGTGCGTATTGATGGGGAACAGGTGTGCGTAATAAGGAAGCCAGGACCGGAGGTTAGTAAACTGACAAAGTCGAGCACTGGAGGGAGCAGGATTAGGCGAGACACCAGCCTATGTTGTTAACAGATCTGGGACCAGTCTAGGTTGTTACACTTAACTCACTCAATGCACAATATACGATGATGCTGTATACACTGTATAGTGTACATTTGCTCACTGCAACAGTGCCCATACACAAACTGTAAGTTGCCAACACACTCATATAAGCCTGCACTGTATACACTTTATTTTCTCATCTAGATAGCTGAATGTGAAAATGAAATAAATAATATCTGATATGTGATATTTTCTCTGTGTTTTCAGATCACAGTGACAGATGTTCCCTCTGCATACTGCTACTCTTTCACTGATCCTCACATCATCACGTTTGATGGCAGGTACTTCAGTCACTCCTTTATAGTCAGCATAAATGATAGATGCAGTCAAGGCAATGTTAGCCTGCAAATATGATAACAATCACAAGAATACACATTACCGTAACTGATACTGTAGTGTAATGCATTTCATGCATTTCCTTTCAGGCAGTATGACAACTATCAGATCGGGACGTTTGTGTTGTACAAGAGCACACGGCAGCCATTCGAGGTCCATGTGCGCCAGTGGGAGTGTGGGAGCGTTGTCCACGGCGCCTCGTGCATGTGCGGCTTCGTGGCGAGAGACGGCAGTGACGTCATAGCCTTCGACATGTGCAACGGAGAGCTGGGGCACACCAGGCCGCACCTGTCGGTGAAGAACAGGGACGTGGGCAAGAGCGGCATCCGCATCACTGAGTCTTACCAAGGACGCAAAGTCACAGTGAGTGAATAAATAAATAAAGTGTAACATTAAAAATTGAATTCAATTAAAGTTGTCTTCCGATGAGTTGGTGGTGGCAGGAAAAAGAAAAGGTCACAGAGTTGAAGCCCACGCCTACAAGTAGTAGTCATTAGCCAATAGGGTGTTGAGAAAGGCAGTGTAAACTTACAGTGCAAAGTCGGTATTCAATTGTTTATGCTAATTATGATATGACACAGACTGTGATGATATAGCGACGCACTGGAAAGCAGAAAATCATTTAGTTGTAATGGAATAGAGCAAAATCAAATGAAATACAACAGAATACAATAGGATCTAATCCCCTTTCTGTCTAGATGACCTTCTCGTCTGGGGCGTTTGTGCGTGCCGATGTGTCTGACTGGGGCATGAGTCTGACCCTGAGGGCCCCCAGCTCCGACTGGAGCCAAACCCAGGGCCTGTGTGGGACATATGACGGACAGACCCACAATGACCTCCACACAGCAGGGGGCGCAGTGCTGGACAACGAAGACGTAGCAGCCTTCATCTCTGAATGGAAGTTAGTCTGATGCCAAGTCTCAAATCAACCTCTAGCCCCTAACGCTATGGAGTTTGCAGATCTGAAGAAGATATGTGGTGATGGTTCTAACCAGCCTATCAGTGATTGCACTGCAGCTTTCATTGTAATTCCTATGCCTATACAGTTTCTTTAGATCTGCAAAGCGGGAGTAGGCTTTTGTCCCATTCCAAGTGCAACAACCAAGTCTGGACCTGAGACTGTTCTTTTAAACGATGGATATTAATCATTTTGAACATTTTACATGAGCTCTTTCTGCTGTGGTTGTGTTACGTTATTATTTGTTGAATGTATTTCCGTCGAGATCCTAACTGATAAGGATGTATTTCTCTTCTGGCAGACTCCCTCCTGGTGGCAGCTTGTTTGACACCGTTCCATCCTATCAGAGCACCTCAAACCCTCGCAGGTACTGTAACTGTGAAGAGGAGTCCCGCCCCACGTCCCCGCGAACCAGGTCTCAGCCAATCCCTGGCTCCGACTCCTCCTGTTCTCACCACGTCAACGTGAGACTCCACAGTATCATCCCCACTCTGGATGTCACTGCCGAATACATCAACTCAGTAGAGCTGTTCAAAGGCCACCACGACCACCTCTCAGGAAACTCCAAAGAGCATGGCCGGGCCGAGGACACCGCCGCCCAGCCTGTAGAGAGAGGCTCTACTCTAACAGGCTCCAGCCATGGAGCCAACAACCAGAGGAGCCGTGGAAGGCGCCAGTCCTACCAGTTCCTCCCCGACACGCCCTACCAGAGCCTGAGCCAGTCCGACCTGGAGGGCTTCACCTACTTCTTCCCAGAGGACCACGAGCTGACGGCCCGGCCCGAGTCCTCCCCTCCCCCCACCTGGCCCACCCTGTCTGGTCTGACACAGCTCCAGGCCAGGGTTCAGTGCCAGCAGGCCGTGGCTAACTCCAGCGTGGCTCTGGGCTGCGGCCAGCTCTTAGGCCCGGCCATAGTGAGCCAGGCGGTGGCTATGTGCGTCAGCGACCTCCAGCTAAAGGACGACCAGGCCTGGGTGGGCGCCACTCTGCCTCTGCTTGAGAACGAGTGTGAGAGGAGGCTAGTGGAGGAGAGGGGGAGAGAGGTAGAGCACCAGGACATGCTGTCCTTCCTCAAGTGTCCTAATCTATGCAATGGGAATGGGCAGTGCTCCGAGTGGGGGTGTGTGTGCTTCCCCGGGTTCGGCTCCTACGACTGCAGTGTTATCTCTGGTAAGAAGAGGGGAGGGTTGGATCTATAACACACATCTAAGTCAATCATACATATTGTAAGTCAACACTAGACCAGGGTTTAGCTCATAGTTAGTTCATCAAAATGAAAGACATATCACAGTAATTTACTAATCCTAGTGAAATTATATTTTTTAAACCTGCTAACATTTTTTTTGCTTCTCATTTCTGTCTGTTTCTGGTGTCATTTGGGATGGTGAAGACCAGACTCCAGAGATCACAGAGCTGGAGAACGAGGGACTGTGTGATGTCAGACAGAGTGACTGCTCCACTGTACAGGTCTTTGGACAAGGCTTCAAAGACTCCTATGAACTCAAGTGTGAATTTTTGAAGGAAAAGGTACCATACTACATCACACACACATACACACTGACACACACACACACACACCTCCATATTTGTGATATTAATTTCTGTAGCACAGTACTTCTGACCCAAGTGTCCCCACCTGTCTCTGTCTGCGTGTGTCCAGTTTGTGGATGGTGAGTGGACCCTGGACGAACCTCAGTTTACCCTGGCTACCTTCCTGGATGTGTCAGGTCTGGAGTGTCAGCTCCCCCTGGAGTACAGACAAGCCATTGCAGGCCTGGACCTGGATACGGCCACCGACAGACCCCTCGCTCGCTMGCAGATCAAAGTTAGTGGAACAACACTATGCAGCACATCGCAGTAATGTTTATACCGTTTCTAACCAGGATCCAGTCTTAAGCTGTTACCCAAAAGGTCCCAACCCACCAATGGGTCCAGACTCATTTGTGAATGGGCAAATCCCCCATAAAATACAGCTGGGTAAGAGAGCCCTAAACAATAGTACTGTTTGCAGCAGGGCAAGGTTCTGGCCTAGTGTTGTAATATGGTTTGTTTGCACACCTACCAGATGTTTTCAAGATGGTGCAACCTGGACAAGATACCCGTACTTATTGTAGTAGCTTCTGTAAATGTTTATTACCAGTAGTCACTGATAATAAGTCATTAATGTTGTCTTGGCAGGTGTCCAACGACGGCTACGGCTACAGCAACGCCAAGATCCTGACCCTGTTCGATGGAGCCTGTCAGATCTGCACACTCAATGCTGACGTTCTCTGTACCTCCAGGGTGGGTTTGTATCAATTGTATCAACGTTTCTGGTAGCATGATCAGAATGTGTTGTTTAATGATTCGAATCTGACTTTAAATGATTCAATACTTGTAACTAAGGTAACTTTCCCCCCCTTTTTTCATGTCCTTGTTCCTTGTGTTTTCCAAGTTGATTGAGAACATGTTCTCAGCCTGAGGATGCATGCAGTTTATAATTGGCTCATTCATCCCCCTCCTCTCCCCTGTAACTATTCCCCAGGTCGTTGCTGCAAATGAGAACGTGTTCTCAGTCAACTTACCTGGTAAAATAACGGTAAAATAAAAATAAAATAAAATGAATCAGCTTTTTGTAGTTTGGGTTCTTTTTCAGCCACTAACATTCAACAGATACTGTACATTATGTTGTGGGACATTCAACAGATGTTCAAGCTAGCTCAAATTTCAGGCCCCTTTCCCACCAGGAAAAACCAGCACATGGGCCCGGACCCTCTTAAAACTAACTGTGAGTGTAGCACATGGGGATGTGTGAAACGTACTCCTCAGCCCGAAGCGTCTTACCAGTCTGCGCCACACAAAAAGCTAGCTATGTGGCGCAAGTGGAGACGTTTCATGCTGACGAGTACGTTTCACACATCCCCATGTGCTATATGAGCACCACTCCTCCTAGTTATGGGTGCCAAACAGTTTCTTCTGAAGAACTCAAACAGAACATTTATCACCCAAACGAAAAGTGGCCAATGCTCTGATTGATTATCTCTCTGGCATCTCTTAACACAGGAAACAATTAGGTGTTTTAGCCCAATCCACATGTACAGTGTGATTGTCAAGGTTCACTTGTGTGTATATGCAGTAAGACATTGCCAGCCCTTGTTCTCTTGTTGGCCCGAAAAGTGTTCCTGGTTCCTATTTCAATGGCAAGAACAGATGTTTTTATCTTTTCTAAAAGGCAGACAGATACATGCCAATTTTGTTACTGTGTATCAATCCCCAGGAGAAAACATGCAACATTGACAGTGTGTGTTATGGAGAGGGAGACCTCAATCCCAGCAGCCCTTGCCTGATATGCCGACCAGACTCCTCCAAATACACATGGTCCATCGCTGAGAGTAAGTACAATGCCCTCTTACCTATAATGTACTTTTACTCTACAACTGCTGTTTACATTATACAACAGCATCTCTATACAAATTCATACCACGCAAACTGAAAGGTATTTTCTGCCACCCACTACTGACGACAGCACACACATGGCTGCATGGTCTCTGCAATAGGTCTACAGTACGTCTACAGCTCGCGGTTGGTCGTGCTATCGGGAACAAGGTGTTATTGGGGTCAGAGACATTATAGTACCTTCAGGCCTCTGGGTATTGTAATTGTGGTTGGCTCAATGTGTTCTTTGTGCTGTGTTTTGATTTGAGTGTTGATTCAAAATGAGGCCAAATCACTCCAGATCAATCAGAGTAGATAATAGAAATGAATACAACTGGTTCAAACTAGGAACAGAGCATTTTTACAAAGATAGACAAACATATAAATAAAACAAGTTGAAATAAAGGAAAAATAATTGTATATTTTGTACCTCAGATAATGATATGGACATTAATGATGAAATGATTAACGTTATTACTAAATATGACTATTCTGCTCCTGGAAGAGAATGAGCCACCGGTGTTTCAGTCAGCTCAGGGGCGTCTGCAGACATTCCAGGGGGAGAACTTTGTGTACCAGCTGCAGGCTCAGGATCCAGAAGGCTCTGTGGTGCTGTTCACTCTGGAGTCAGGCCCCAGTGACTCCTCCCTCTCCCCCGCTGGCCTGCTCATCTGGAAGGCTACTGACACTACTGCCTCCTCCTCCACGCAGACCTTTCAGTTCACTATCACAGACGATTGTAGTGCTGAGACGCTTGAATCTGTACAGGTAGGTTTAACGAGAGGAGAACACTGTTCAATAAGGATATTCCAAAAAATAAGAAACTCTCGATGCAAATTCCTTGACTGATTCTGTTGACTCTTTGTGAATGGGGATTCTTAGAGATTTCTCTTGATTGTCAGCTTTTCTGTCTAACGCGAGAGGGAGCTCTAGATTTGCAATCCTTATTGTCCAGCCTGCCGCTGTAGTAGTCTTTCTGCGTCTGTTGCTTTGGTATGTCTGTTAGCAAGACATTCAAAACTAAAATGCAGTAATCACTCACGGATTGTCAATCATTCTTCATACTTATATGTTCATTTCAAACTGTTTGTGAATTAAACTTAAGCTCTACTAACACTTCCCCTTGTGTGTGTGTGTGTCCAGGTCTCTCTGCGGCCCTGTGACTGTCTGAACGGAGCTTCCTGTGTTACAAACATCAACCTCCCCTCTAGCAGCGGGGAGTACCTATGTGTCTGTCCCGCTGGCTTCACAGGGGACAGGTGTGAGGAGGACATAGACGACTGTAAACCCAACCCCTGCCGTCTGGTCAAGTGTATAGACGGACCCAACTCTTTCTCCTGCATCTGTCCCCCCGGAATGAC
>NC_036874.1:10452142-10454718 GCF_002910315.2 Salvelinus sp. IW2-2015 | reverse complement strand
TGGAGAGGGAGACCTCAATCCCAGCAGCCCTTGCCTGATATGCCGACCAGACTCCTCCAAATACACATGGTCCATCGCTGAGAGTAAGTACAATGTCCTCTTACTTATAACGTACTTTTACTCTACAACTGCTGTTTACATTATACAACAGCATCTCTATACAAATTCATACCACGCAAACTGAAAGGTGTTTGCTGCCACCCACTACTGACGACAGCACACAGTCACAGAGAACACATATGGCTGCATGGTCTCTGCAATATGTCTACAGCTCAGCGTTGGCCATGCTATAGAGAACAAGGTGTTATTGGGGTCAGACTCATTATAGTAACATCAGGACTCTGGGTACTGTAATTGTGGTTGACTCAATGTGTTCTTTGTGCTGTGTTTTGCTTATACAAAATGAGGCCAAATCACTCCAGATCAATCAGAGTAAATTATAGAAATGAATACAACTGGTTCAAATTAGGAATAGAACAATTTACAAAGATAGATAAACATATCAATAAACAAGTTGAAATAAAGGGAAAATGATTGTATATTTTGTACCTCAGATAATGATATGGACTTTAATGATGAAATTATTAACGTTATTACTAAATATTACTATTCTGCTCCTGGAAGAGAATGAGCCACCAGTGTTTCAGTCAGCCCAGGGGCGTCTGCAGACGTTCCAGGGAGAGAACTTTGTGTACCAGCTGCAGGCTCAGGACCCAGAAGGCTCTGTGGTGCTGTTCACTCTGGAGTCAGGCCCCAGTGACGCCTCCCTTTCCCCCACTGGCCTGCTCATCTGGAAGGCTACTGACACTGCTGCCGCCTCCTCCAAGCAGACGTTTCAGTTCACTATCAAAGACGATTGTAGTGCTGAGACGCTTGCCTCTGTACAGGTAGGTTTCAGAAGATGAGAACACTGTTGAATAAGGATGTTCCCAAAATAAGAAACTTGGGATGCGAATTCCTTGACTTGATTCTGTTAACTCTGTGAATGGGGATTCCTAGAGATTTCCCTTGATTGTCAGCTTTTCTGTCTACCGCAAGAGGGAGCTCTAGATGTACAATCCTTATTGTCCAGCCTGCCGCTGTACTAGTCTTTCTGCTTCTGTTGCTTTGGTATGTCTGTTAGCAAGACATTCAAAACTAAAATGCTCACGGATTGTCAATCATTCTTCCTCATGCTTATATGTCCATTTCAAAGTGCTTGCTAATTAAACTAAAGCTCTACTAACACTTCCCTAAAAACAATAGTACTGGTTTGCAGGCAAGGGCAAGGTTCTGGCCTAGATGTTGTAATTATGGTTTGTTTGCACACCTACCAGATGTTTTCAAATGTTGCAACCTGGACAAGGATCTACCTGTACTTATTGTAGTAGCTTCTTAAATTTTTATTACCAGTAGTGTCAACTGATAATAAGTCATTAATTTGTCTGGCAGGTTGTCCCAACGACGCTAACGACTACAGCAAACGACAAGAATCCTGACCCTGTTCGATGGAGCCTGTCAGATCTGCACACTCATAGTGACCGTTCTTCTTACCTGCCAGGGGGTTTGTATCATTGTATCAAACGTTTTCTGGTAGCATATGATCAGAGTAGTTGTTTAATGATTCGAAATCTACTGTTAAATGATTCAATACTTGTTAACTAAGGTAACTTTCCCCCCACTTTTTTCATGTCCCTTGTTCCTGTGTTTTTTCACAAGTTGATGAGAACATGTGTCTCACCGAAGGATTGCATGCCAGTTTATAATGGCTCATCTATCCCCTCTCTCCCCATGTAACTATTCCCCGAGAGTCGTTCTGGCAAATGAGAACGTGTTCTCAGTCAAACTTTACCTGGTAAAATAACGGTAAATAAAAATAAAATAAATGGATAACTTTTTGGTAGTTTGGGTTCTTTTTTCAAGCCCAACTAACATTCAAACAGATACTGTACAATTATGTTGTGGGACATTCAACAGATGTTCCAAGCTAGCTCAAATTTCAGGCCCCTTTCCCACAAGGAAAAACGCACAATGGGCCCGGACCCTCTTAAAACAACTGTGAGTGTAGCACATGGGGATGTGTGAACGTACTCCTCAGCCCGAAGCGTCTTACCAGTCTGCGCCACACAAAAAGCTAGCTATGTGGCGCAAAGTGGAGACGTTTCAATGCTGACGAGTACGTTTCACACATCCCCATGTGCTATATGAGCACCACTCCTCCTAGTTTGGGTGCCAAACAGTTTTTCTTCTGAAGAACTCAAACAGAACATTTAATCACCCAAAGAAAAGGGCCATGCTCTGATTGATTATCCCTCTGGCATCTCTTAACACAGGAAAACATTAGGTGTTTAGCCCAATCCACATGTTACAGTGTGATTGTCAAGGTTCACTTGTGTGTATATGCAGGTAAGACATTGCCAGCCCTTGTTCTCTTGTTGGTCCGAAAGTGTTCCCTGGTTCCTATTTTCAATGGCAAGAACAATGTTTTTATCTTTTCTAAAAGGAGCAGACAGATACATGCCAATTTTTGTTACTGTGTTAAAATCAATCCCCAGGAGAAAACATGCCAACTCTTGACAGTGTTGGTTATGGAGAAG
>NC_036874.1:10391149-10448467 GCF_002910315.2 Salvelinus sp. IW2-2015 | reverse complement strand
GGAGACCTCAATCCCAGCAGCCCTTGCCTGATATGCCGACCAGACTCCTCCAAATACACATGGTCCATCGCTGAGAGTAAGTACAATGCCCTCTTACCTATAATGTACTTTTACTCTACAACTGCTGTTTACATTATACAACAGCATCTCTATACAAATTCATACCACGCAAACTGAAAGGTATTTTCTGCCACCCACTACTGACGACAGCACACACATGGCTGCATGGTCTCTGCAATAGGTCTACAGTACGTCTACAGCTCGCGGTTGGTCGTGCTATCGGGAACAAGGTGTTATTGGGGTCAGAGACATTATAGTACCTTCAGGCCTCTGGGTATTGTAATTGTGGTTGGCTCAATGTGTTCTTTGTGCTGTGTTTTGATTTGAGTGTTGATTCAAAATGAGGCCAAATCACTCCAGATCAATCAGAGTAGATAATAGAAATGAATACAACTGGTTCAAACTAGGAACAGAGCATTTTTACAAAGATAGACAAACATATAAATAAAACAAGTTGAAATAAAGGAAAAATAATTGTATATTTTGTACCTCAGATAATGATATGGACATTAATGATGAAATGATTAACGTTATTACTAAATATGACTATTCTGCTCCTGGAAGAGAATGAGCCACCGGTGTTTCAGTCAGCTCAGGGGCGTCTGCAGACATTCCAGGGGGAGAACTTTGTGTACCAGCTGCAGGCTCAGGATCCAGAAGGCTCTGTGGTGCTGTTCACTCTGGAGTCAGGCCCCAGTGACTCCTCCCTCTCCCCCGCTGGCCTGCTCATCTGGAAGGCTACTGACACTACTGCCTCCTCCTCCACGCAGACCTTTCAGTTCACTATCACAGACGATTGTAGTGCTGAGACGCTTGAATCTGTACAGGTAGGTTTAACGAGAGGAGAACACTGTTCAATAAGGATATTCCAAAAAATAAGAAACTCTCGATGCAAATTCCTTGACTGATTCTGTTGACTCTTTGTGAATGGGGATTCTTAGAGATTTCTCTTGATTGTCAGCTTTTCTGTCTAACGCGAGAGGGAGCTCTAGATTTGCAATCCTTATTGTCCAGCCTGCCGCTGTAGTAGTCTTTCTGCGTCTGTTGCTTTGGTATGTCTGTTAGCAAGACATTCAAAACTAAAATGCAGTAATCACTCACGGATTGTCAATCATTCTTCATACTTATATGTTCATTTCAAACTGTTTGTGAATTAAACTTAAGCTCTACTAACACTTCCCCTTGTGTGTGTGTGTGTCCAGGTCTCTCTGCGGCCCTGTGACTGTCTGAACGGAGCTTCCTGTGTTACAAACATCAACCTCCCCTCTAGCAGCGGGGAGTACCTATGTGTCTGTCCCGCTGGCTTCACAGGGGACAGGTGTGAGGAGGACATAGACGACTGTAAACCCAACCCCTGCCGTCTGGTCAAGTGTATAGACGGACCCAACTCTTTCTCCTGCATCTGTCCCCCCGGAATGACAGGTACTGTACATGACAGAAATATAATTACAACACACACTGTACATTGTACATACTGTCCATGCTAATACTGCAGCTCATTTGTGGGTCTCGCATGCTTTTATGACTCTGAGAACTTACTTTGAATCATTCAGTTAGGAAGCTGTGCTTTGACATTCTATGAACCATACTCCTTATGACCACTCTTTTAGTGTTTGGATACAAGCATTGCCAGATTTCCTTATCTGGTTCAGTGAATTTAGATTTTGATGTTTTGTTAGTAGATTACAATCTGTGTGTGTGGAAGGCTGAGTTTTCATTCATGTTGTTTTTGTGTTCCAGGTCATACCTGTAGAGAGGATGTGGATGAATGTGCCGCAGAGCCGTGCTTCCCTGGCGTGGGCTGCAAAAACACACTGGGCTCATTCACCTGTGGCTCCTGTCCAGAGGGTTACACTGGGGACGGGAAGAGCTGCAGTGGGTCCAACTCTCCCCCTCTCCCTGTCTCTGTTTCTCTCTCTTTCTCTACACATATCCTCTCACCTCCACCCCTCATTATTTTATCAATATATTTCTATTGACTGTGAATAATTATATTCTACCTCTTCTCCTGTAGTTAAATCGGAGCCGTCCAGTGGTAAGGGTGATGACTATGAGCCTATTCATAGAGTGACCGTGCCTGTACCCGCTGTACCCACAGGAGGTCACCAGGGTTCTGGCACGGTTAAACCATCAAGCCAGGCCCCCTGCTCCAGACAGCCATGCTACCCAGGGGTGCAGTGCTTCGAGAGCAAACACGTGTCAGTAGGGTACATCTGTGGACCCTGTCCACCTGGGCTCCATGGCAACGGACACACCTGTAGTAGAAGCACCACAACAGGTGAGAAGGGTCGCCTGATCACTTAGCTGATGATTCAAGGGGTTTGGGTGTTTATTATAAGGTTATTAAATATCTGGGCTTATATGGGCTTATTTCATAGTTTTATAGCTGGCTCATAGCTGGCTCCTAGCAAAGATAACTGTATGCCAGTATTATTTAGCTAGGTCTTCAGGGTTAGTTGATAGAGGCGATTGAGTTATAATAGCTCTATACAAATCCCATTTGAGTTCCTTTTCAAGCTCTATCCTCTAACTTCCAGTGTTTTACAGGACATAGGCCAGTTACCACCAACAGAGAAGATGGACGTCCCCAAGTGACGGAAGACTCTATTAGCCCCCAGGACCAAACTATCACCAGAGTCCCCACCCCCACCAATCACAACCGAGGTCAGAGCAGCAAGGTGGACCTGACTCCTGACCTCAGCCACGGGGTCAGGTCGGGGTCATCGTCTCCCATAGTGACCTGTGCGGACTCGCCCTGCTTCTCCGGTGTGCCCTGCGAGCCCACTGTCTCAGGCTCCTTCAAGTGTGGCCGCTGCCCATATCGTTACACTGGAGATGGGGTCACCTGCAAAGGTTAGCGGTTAGCACTCTTGTTGTCTGTTTTTCATTCATATGGTCTTTGTTATTTTTTCATATCTTTTTAACATTCAAATCCTTACATGAACGTACAGTGCCTTGCAAAAGTATTCATCCCCCTTGGTGTTTTTCCTATTTTGTTGCATTACAACCTGTAATTTAAATTGATTTTTATTTGGATTTCATGTAATGGACATACACAAAATAGTCCATATTGGTGAAGTGAAATGAAAAATATAACATGTTTTTAAAAAAATCTACAAAATAAAAAACGGAAAAGTGGTGCGTGCATATGTATTCACCCCCTTTGCTATGAAGCCCCTAAATAAGATCTGGTGCAACCAATTACCTTCAGAAGTCACATAATTAGTTAAATAAAGTCCATGTGTGTGTAATCTAAGTGTCACATGATCTGTCACATGATCTCAGTATATACAGTTGAAGTCGGAAGTTTACATACACTTTAGCCAAACACATTTAAACTCAGTTTTTCACGTTTCCTGACATTTAATCCAAGTAAAAATTCCCTGTCTTAGGTCAGTTAGGATCACCACTGTGTTTAAAGAATGTGAAATGTCAGAATATTAGTAGAGAGAATGATTTATTTCAGCTTTTATTTCACATCACATTCCCAGTGGGTCAGAAGTTTACATACAATCAATTAGTATTTTGTTGCATTGCCTTTAAATTGTTTAACTTGGGTCAAACGTTTCGGGTAGCCTTCCACAAGCTTCCCACAATAAATTGGGTGAATTCTGGCCCATTCCTCCTGACAGAGCTGGTGTAACTGAGTCAGGTTTGTAGGCCTTTCTAAAGGATTGAGGTCAGGGCTTTGTGATGATCACTCCAATACCTTGACTTTGTTGTCCTTAAGCCATTTTGCCACAACATTGGAAGTATGCTTGGGGTCATTTTCCATTTGGAAGACCCATTTGTGACCAAGCTTTAACTTCCTGACTGATGTCTTGAGATGTTGCTTCAATATATCCACATCATTTTCCTCCTCATGATGCCATCTATTTTGTGAAGTGTACCAGTCCCTCCTGCAACAAAACACCCCCACAACATGATGCTGCCACCCCCGTGCTTCACGGTTGGGATGGTGTTCTTCGGCTTGCAAGCATCCCCCTTTTTCCTCCTAACATAACGATGGTCATTATGGCCAAACAGTTCTATTTTTGTTTCATCAGACCAGAGGACGTTTCTCCAAAAAGTACGATCTTTGTCCCCATGTGCAGTTGCAAACCGTAGTCTGGCTTTTTTTATGGCGGTTTTGGAGCAGTGGCTTCTTCCTTGCTGAGCGACCTTTCAGGTTATGTCAATATAGGACTCGTTATACTGTGGATATAGATACATTTGTACCTGTTTCCTCCAGCATCTTCACAAGGTCCTTTGCTGTTGTTCTGGGATTGATTTTCACTTTTCGCACGTTCGTCTGTGTGTCTCTAGGAGACAGAACGCGTCTCCTTCCTGAGCGGTGTGACAGCTGCGTGGTCCCATGGTGTTTATACTTGTGTACTATTGTTTGTACAGATGAACGTGGTACCATCAGGCGTTTGGAAATTGCTCCCAAGGATGAACCAGACTTGTGGAGGTTTACAATTTTTTTCTGAGGTCTTGGCTGATTTCTTTTGATTTTCCCACGATGTCAAGCAAAGAGGCACTGAGTTTGAAGGTAGGCCTTGAAATACATCCACAGGTACACCTCCAATTGACTCAAATGATGTAAATTAGCCTATCAGAAGCTTCTAAAGCCATGACATCATTTTCTGGAATTTTCCAAGCTGTTTAAAGGCACAGTCAACTTAGTGTATGTAAACTTCTGACCCACTGGAATTGTGATATAAGTGAAGTAATCTGTCTGTTAACAATTGTTGGAAAAATTACTTGTGTCATGCACAAAGTAGATGTTCTAACCGACTTGCCAAACTATAGTTTGTTAACAACAAATGTGTGGAGTGGTTGAAAAACGAGTTTTAATGACTCCAACCTAAGTGTATGTAAACGTCCGACTTCAACTGTATATACCTGTTCTGAAATGTCCCAGAGTCTGCAACACCACTAAGCAAGGGGCACCACCAAGCAAGCAGCACCATGAAGACCAAGGAGCTCTCGAAACAGGTCAGGGACGAAGTTGAGGAGAAGTACAGATCAGGGTTGAGTTATAAAAAAATATCAGAAACTTTGAACATCCCACGGAACACCATTAAATCCATTATTCAAAAATGGAAAGAATATGGCACCACAACAAACCTGCCAAGAGAGGGCCGCCCATCAAAACTCACAGACTAGGCAAGGAGGGCATTAATCAGAGAGGCAACAAAGAGACCAAAGATAACCCTGAAGCAGCTGCAAAGCTCCACAGCGGAGATTGGAGTATCTGTCCATAGGACCACTTTAAGCCCTACACTCCACAGAGCTGGGCTTTACGGAAGAGTGGCCAGAAAAAAAACATTGCTTAAAGAAAAAAATAAGCAAACACGTTATGGTGTTTGCCAAAAGGCATGTGGGAGACTCCCCAAACATATGGAAGAAGGTACTCTGGTCAGATGAGACTAAAATGTTGCTTTTTGACTATCAAGGAAAACGCTATGTCTGGCGCAAACCCAACACCTCTCATTACCCCGAGAACACCATTCCCACAGTGAAGGATGGTGGTGGCAGCATCATGCTGTGGGGATGTTTTTCTTCGGCGGGGACTGGGAAACTGGTCAGAATTGAAGGAATGATTGATGACGCTAAATACAGGGAAATTCTTGAGGGAAACCTGTTTCAGTCTTCCAGAGATTTAAGACTGGGACGGCGGTTCACCTTCCAGCAGGACAATGACCCTAAGCATACTGCTAAAGCAACACTCGAGTGGTTTAAGGGGAAACATTTAAATGTCTTGGAATGGCCTAGTCAAAGCCCAGACCTCAATCCAATTGAGAATCTGTGGTATGACTTAAAGATTGCTGTACACCAGCGGAACCCATCCAACTTGAAGGAGCTGGAGCAGTTTTGCCTTGAAGAATGGGCAAAATTCCCAGTGGCTAGATGTGCCAAGCTTATAGAGACATACCCCAAGAGACTTGCAGCTGTAATTGCTGCCAAAGGTGGCTCTACAAAGTATTGACTTTGGGGGGGTGAATAGTTATGCATGCTCAAGTTTTCCGTTTTTTTGTCTTATTTCGTTTGTTTCGCAAGAAAAAATATTTTACATCTTCAAAGTGGTAGGCATGTTGTGTAAATCAAATGATACAAACCCCCCCAAAATCTATTTTAACTCCAGGTTGTAAGGCAACAAAATAGGAAAAATACCAAGGGGGTGAATACTTTCGCAAGGCACTGTATACTGTAGGTTCCATTGAAACTGTTTGTGGTGTTTTCCAGCTGTGTGCCGGTATCCATGTGGAAGGAATATGGAGTGCTCTCTACCCAATACCTGCACTTGTAAAGAAGGCTATACCGGATATAACTGCCACATAGGTGGGAACAACAGTCAGGGTTGGACGAGACAGCTGAGTTTCTATTCTTATGGCTCTTTATGAGAGTTACAAAGTAACTTCTGCAAAAATGTCTGTAAATTAGAATAAGTTGTTTTCAGTTACACATAGAAGTTGTAAATTCTATTAACCTTCTACCTTCTCAGCTGTCTGCCGACCGGACTGCAAGAACCAGGGGAAGTGTGTCAACCCAGATGTGTGTGTCTGTCCCATGGGCTACAGCGGGCCAACATGTGAGGAAGGTAAACATATCATCCCACACATACTTGAACTCTAACTATGTACTCTATATCCTGGCCCCAAATCTGTTTGTGCTAACTTGCCAGCTCATTGTCACTCATTGTGTGGCTTGACAATGACGTAATATGAGTTGGTAAGATAGCACAAACAGATCTGGGTACAGGCTATATGTTCTCCATTGTAAATATTGTATATATTCTCCTTTTCTTACTGGATGCTCTGTACACCCCTTGGTTGCTGTGTTTGTAGCTAACTGTGAGCCATCTTGCCAGCATGGAGGAACATGTCTGGTCAGGAATCTCTGCACCTGTCCTTACGGTTACGTGGGACCAAGATGTGAAATCAGTGAGAGATAATTCAATCCATATGACCCTTTCTGGCATATATCATGTTTCCCTACAATTATCGAAACCAGTCTGATTCCTAAAAAAATGTAATGTGTGTATAGGGGTTAGGAGTTGTCGTGTGTTAACTGTGTCTATGTGTGTCTCTGTTCAGTGGTGTGCAACAGGCACTGTGAAAACGGAGGGGAGTGTATTTCTCCCGATGTGTGTAAGTGCAAGTCTGGCTGGTACGGACCAACATGTAACTCAGGTAACGCCAATCAACACCACATGTTTCTACTTAGAAGCCCATGACGAATATATCTCTTTTCGACAACAGTATGTTTAGCTATGGGCTAAATATTCCATTGTCTTCACCTCTAGCTGTCTGCAATCCAGTGTGTTTGAATGGTGGGACTTGTGTCAAACCCCACATCTGCGCCTGTCCCAGTGGCTTCTATGGCTCCCAATGTCAGATTGGTAAGAATAGGTGTCACACTGACAATCAATAACCTCAATTGATTATGACACATTCTACTGTTCCCCTATTAGCGATTGATCCGTCAATTTGCACAGAAGTCCATTGCATGGTGGTACTGTGGTTTAGTGAGGTATAACTGTAGCTGTGTCACTGTGTGCCGTGCACTCCAGCTGTGTGCAGTCATCCCTGTAAGAACGGAGGTCAGTGTATGAGGAACAACGTGTGCTCCTGCCCCGGGGGCTACACAGGGAAGCGGTGTCAGAAGAGTAAGAGCCACTGCCACCCAACACAACCAAACACCCCACATCACTGTCTATCCATGTAGTATTAAATGGTTATAGGCCCTATACCAACGTAAATACATGTGAAATTACCTAATTGTAATAACCCTGTAGCAAGCTAGTATGTACATGCAGTTATGTTAATTGAGCCAAAAATGCATGTTGCATTGTGTCTTTCAGGTGTGTGCGACCCCATGTGCATGAACAAGGGGAAGTGTGTGGGGCCCAACTCCTGCTCCTGTGCTTCAGGGTGGAGGGGAAAGAGGTGTAACATTCGTGAGTGTCAACATAATGTACAACCACTGTTAACCTGAACCTGTCACCATTTAAAGATGCCTTTACAATGCTGTTTGTGTGTGTGCGTGTGTGTGTGTGTATGTATTTAGCCGTGTGCCTGCAGAAGTGTAAGAACGGTGGTGAGTGTGTGGGACCCAACACCTGCCACTGTRCCACAGGATGGGAAGGCCTACAGTGTCAGTCCGGTGAGTCCTTCTCACATTCAATATGATGTATTGCCAAGTTTCAATACATAGCTATYTACTTTTATCCTGTACTTATATTGCGTTCTATACTATTTCCTCCTTCTGCCTGACGGACAGCCATCTGTAAGCAGAGATGCCTCAATGGGGGAAGGTGTGTCCTGCTCAACTTCTGCCACTGCCGCAACGGGTACACTGGCGTCACCTGTGGGTTAAAGGTGAGCATTGGGCCACAGTTGTTTTTTTTATTGTTGGGAGATTATGTACTGTAAAATCTCTTTGCTCTTTTGTAGGCCGCTCTTGCATAAGGGAAATGACTGAAGATGCAGAAGTTTTACAAAATACACAATGCAAATGGAGTCTTTATTAGGCAGTATGTGATCGTGGAGTGTGTGTGCCTGTATGTGTGTGTGCCTGTGTGCCTGTGTGCGTGTGCGTGTGCGTGTGTGTGTGTGTGTGTGTGTGTGTGTGTGTGTATCTTTGTACATTAACAGGGGGACTGGATATATTGCACGTATCTAATTGTCCCTGTTTTTTTTCTACCTCAATGCTCAAGGTAGCACATTGATGTAAAGCCCTTGCATAAGAAATGCATAACATATTCATAAACAATGCATTATACTGTCTTAAACACTGCATATTCATTCAGAAATGTTTATGCCAATCGTGTTGATGTCTCAAAAGCTACGTTTACCCAGGTAGCCCAAGTCTGATCTTTTTCCACTAATTGATCTTTTGACCAATCAGATCTGCTCTTTTGAAGGTAATTGGGCAAAAGATCAGAAATGTGCTGCCTGTATAAACGCAGCCAGACTATGTAATCTAACATAGACATTAATTCATGTATTTTAATGCATAAAGTCCTTATCCTGCATTATAGTCCTTATCCTAGGCTTTTATACAAAAGTGTTACTGCACACGGCTATGTTGGAGTAAGAGAAGAGAATCAGATGAAAAACTAGTTGATGGTTTATTGAAGAACAATCTAGCTTTATATGATATTAATACCCACTTTTCTATTTGTTTTGTTCCTTGTTAGTGATTTGACCTAAGTTTTTTCCACTCTGGTTTATTGTGGTACTGAAAGTGTTTGTTTTTTTGTCTAAACTATTGTGCACTGTTGTTTCATACTTAATATGTATGGAGAAATAATTATGTTCTTCTTTTTACATCACACCTGCTTTGGAAATGTTATTAGCTTGTTTGATTTTTAGGGCCACTTGTCTGCAATTGTTTTGTGACTGTTGACGAGATCTGTTGTAAGTATCAATTCAGTTATACTTGATCACTTCTGTACATTATACTGTACATAGGTCAAAACATTWGCTATTTTAACATTTACACCGCGTTGTTGTAAATCACGCATATGGAAACAAAATAAAAAGTTGATGTGTAACTTGCTTTAAGTAACACGTTGAATGGTTGAAATACAATACGGTAAGGGATGGACGAACACTTTTGTAACAGTTCAGTTGTACTATTAATTGGCTACAGTATATTGTTAGTAAAAGCAGTTCGCTAAGTGTTGTTTTACTGTAAATCATCTGACTGCATGATAAGAAAATAACAATAAACCTTTTATCCACATTTTATTCATTATATAGCACAAACCCAAAATTGTATAGTAGATATTAAGTTAACAGTCAAATGTTATTGTTAACACAAAAATCTGTGGTTCTTTATAAAAAAAAATCATTTTTACAAAAGGCAGAGAGACGATATCTAAAGCACCAGATTTGGAATGAATACGGTTCTACATGACCTCTGACTGGTCCTCTTTGACCTCTGACCCCTAAAGGGTTAAAACACCTTCCTCTCCTCACAGTGTGGTCCAGAGTAAGGAGGGCGACAGCGGCACGAATCGGGAGACAAACACTTGCCTCCATTCAGACAGGGCCGGTGACACACAGCTGCAAGATAGAGAGAGACGGAGGGAGGGGGAAATGAGAAAAAGAGATGTTACATTAAGAAAGAGAGGAAGGAGGGCTCACTATGTAGTCTCGTGGCCTCTTCACATCTGATGAAAGACAGCTCTGAGAACAAAATCTCAAAACAGTAATTTTCAACAGGTATCTCATATTGACAGGTTTCTCACTCAGTAGATTCTTTCAGGATAAAGGACAGTCAGATTTATACTTGTTATTATTTAGCATGCCTGATTAACTTCTCTGCTATCTATTGTTTGACCCAAGTGTGTCAGTGTGTTAAAAATGAACACACTTAACACACATCCAGAACAGATCAGTGATTAGGCTCCAGTTATGGGTTATACATTTATTTGGCCTGTTGCCTGTATCTGTGTAAGTGTGTCTGCAAGTGTGTGCATAATTTACCATGTTTGTGTGTCTGTTGGGGTCAGAGTAAGAAAGTGCATGTCTGAAAATGTGTATAGTGTATGTTGGTTGTGTGCCAAATATATGAGAGTGTATAAGAGTGAACTGTGTATGATTCTCACGTTTTACATTACATTTTGTAATTTAGCAGACGTTCGTATCCAGAGCGACTCACAGTTCGTGCATTCATCTTAAGATCTCACTCACCAGTGTGGCAGGCTCCACCCAGCCAGCCCTCTGGACAGCTGCAGATTCCTGGGGCCACACAGCTGCCCCCGTTCCTGCACCCCTGGGGACAGATCGCTGGGGAAACATCGCAACAACGCATTCTCAACATTCTGGGAACCAATAAATCGCCATTATACCTTTGGCCATGTGAAGRGTTTTCTTTGTCCCATTCGYTKGTAATTYAATCAACTATTRTTTATTGTTTTAGTARGTGTGAAGGRATCTTYGCATTTSAATMAAYTTGTCAGAGGGTTCCYGAGAGGATTAATAWGCTACTGTTGATTAATAGGCCAGCTGAGCAACCAGTCTCACTGCTGGTTTCACCTCTGTGTGGATTAGGCTAATTAAGAGGTAAACAAACCCTCTTGGCATTTGGAGCCAGTCCAGCTGGAGGGACAGATGCACTTGGCCACTCCGTTCACAGCGATGCAGTCGCCACCGTTCCAGCATCCACTATCACATTTCACTGGAAAAGACAGCCATACAATCAAATCATCCACTTAGCTCTCCATGTCCATGTTCATAACCTATACTATAGTACTAAGACTTAACTCCCCACCCTTTTCAAACCACACTATCTCTAAATAAAACATATTAGGTTACTTTTACTAGCCTACTGTAGTTACCAATGAATAAATATTATTACAATATTTCATCAGATTTTTAACATTAACCAAGAACCAACATACTGTATATCTAAAAAGGTTAACAGAATTAGATAAGTACCTTTATGACAATATTTTCCTCCAAATCCAGAAGGACATCTGCATTTTCCAGGGCGAAGGCACTCTCCTCCATTCTTACATTTGGGATAGCAGTTAGCTGTTCAAACCAACAGACAATATATTCATCAGCACTCACCCAGTAAGTCATGCAACTTTTGCATCACATGTGATGAAAAAATATATGATATACATATTTCATATACTCTCCAATGCATCACTTTTCTTTTCGAGTTTGGCTATTTTGTTTACTGTCTCCTTTCTAGGTAAATATAAAGTTGTAACATCACCATACTGGCAGGTCTCTCCCTCATAGCCGCGAGAACAGAAGCAGGTGTTGTTTCGGATGCAGATGCCATCATGTTGGCACGGAGGGTCGCACGTCGCTTTGAGGTCAAAAACAAAGGGCACCGCCACCCCTCGCGGAGCGTCCGAGCGCGCAAAGCAGATGCCCACAAGCGCAACCAAGCAGGCCAGCAGCGCGACGTTCATCTTTATCGACGCAGGAAAGCAGCAGCGAGCGAGCACCATCCTCTTCACTTTGTGGACAATGGGAACTGGGGTTGAAACGAAGTTCTTCGAACAATGACACCTCAAGGTTTCTCTCCACGTCGCCCCCACTGATGGACAGAGATACTACAGCAGATGTTAGTCAGTCGAGAGAAAGGATATGGAGAGGACGGGACCTATGTGAAGCTTGCCACAATGTCGATTAACAACAATAGTGGAATTTGCGGTTTGGCTTTCAAATAAAAGTCCCTCATTGAAAGTGACGCAAACGGATAGAAATAGTGGTTTTCGTGACATATTTGAACTAGCTAATGATAATAAAAGGTTGGATTATAAAATTATTGCATTGGGGGCATACATACACAAACATGGCCAGAAGTATGTGGACACCTGTCCGTCCGACATCTCATTCCAAGATCATGGGCATTAATATGGAGTTGGTCCCCTTTTGCTGCTATAGATGGACAATTCCAATGGACGAAAGTGGGCATCCGCCAAACCCAGATTTGTCCTCGGACTGCCAGATAGTGAAGCATGATTCATCATTCCAGGGAACGCATTTCCACTGCTCCAGAGTCCAGTGGTGGCAAGCTTTACACCACTCTAGCCGACGTGTGGCATTGCGCATGGTGATCTTGCGGCTGTTCGGCTATGGAAACCCATTTCATGAAGCTCCCGACGAACAGTTCTTGTGCTGACGTTGCTTCCAGATACAGTTTGGAACTCGGTAGGTAGTGAGAACAGACGATTTTTACATTCTACGCGCTTCAGCACTCAGCGGTCCCTATCTGTGAGTTTGTGTGGCCTACAACTTTGTGTCCGAGCCGTTGTTGCTCCTAGACGTTTCCACTTCACAATAACATCACTTACAGTTGACCGGGGCAGCTCTAGCAGGGCAGAAATTGGACAAACTGACTTGTTGGAAAGGTGGCATCCTGTGACGGTGCCACGTTGAAAGTCACTGAGCTCTTCAGTATGGGCCATTCTACTGCCAATGTATGTCTATGGAGACTGCATGGCTGAGTACTCGATTTTATACACCTGGCAGCAACGGGTGTGGCTGAAATAGCCATATCCACTCATTTGAAAGGGTGTCCAAATTCTTTTGGCCAGGTATTGTATATGCACTGTACAGCCTTACCTATGGTGTGCACCTATGAAATCGGGTGTCTGCCTACTCAGTGACACCCGCAGAACAAAACTGTGTAGAGTTGGCAAATATTAGCTTCATAGCTCTCATCGCAGGACTTTGACTGTGGCAAATCCCCTCCCCATTTCATGGGTGCACACTTCATAGGTAAGACTATACAGTTCAATATGAATGTTCATTACGCACAATAGATTGGCTGGGGAGGGGATTTGCCATGGTCAAAGTCCTGCAATAAGAGCTATGACGCTAATATGTTTGACTCCAACACCATCATCAAGTTTGCTGATGACACAACGGTGGCAGGACTGATCACTGATGGCAATGAAGCAGCCTGTAGGGACGAGATCAGAGACCTGGTAGTGTGGTGCCAGGACAACAACCTCTCCCTCAACATCAGCAAGACAAAGGAGCTGATCGTGGACTACAGGAAATGGAGGGGCGAGCACGCGCCCATCCACATCGATGGGGCTGTAGTGGAGCGGGTCAAGAGCTTCAAGTTCCTCTGCGTCCACGTCACTAGGGAATTAACATGATCCACACACACCCACACATTTGTGAAGAGGGCACAACAAGAGGCTGAAAAGATTTGGTATGGGCCCTCAGATCCTCAAAAAGTTGTACAGCTGCACCATTGAGAGAATCTTGATTGGCTGCATCACCGCTTGGTACGTCAACTGCAATGCAAGGCACTACAGTGGGTGGTGAGTACGGACCTCTATACCAGGTGGTGTCAGGAGAAGGCCCAAAGAATTGTCAAAGACTCCAGCCACTAAAGTAATAAAGGCTCTGGAGCAACGAACCGCCCTTGCTGTCTCTGCCTGGCCGGTTCCCCTCTCTCCACTGGGATTCTCTGCCTCTAACCCTATTACAGGGGCTGAGTCACTGGCTTACTGGTGCTCTTCCATGCCGTCCCTAGGAGGGGTGCGTCACTTGAGTGGGTTGAGTCGCTGACGTGGTCTTCCTGTCTGGGTTGGTGCCCCCCCCCCCCCCCCCCCCCCCTTGGGTTGTGCCGTGGCGGAGATTTGTGGGCTATACTCGGCCTTGTCTCAGGATGGTAAGTTGGTGGTTAAAGATATCCCTCTAGTGGTGTGGGGCTGTGCTTTGGCAAAGTGGGTGGGGTTATATCCTGCCTGTTTGGCCCTGTCCGGGGGTATCAGCCACAGTGTCTCCCGACCCCTCCTGTCTCAGCCTCCAGTATTTATGCTGCAATAGTTTGTGTCGGGGGCTAGGGTCAGTCTGTTATATCTGGAGTACTTCTCCTGTCTTATCCGGTGTCCTGTGTGAATTTAAGTATACTCTCTCTAATTCTCTCTCTCTTTCTTTCTTTCTCTCTCTCGGAGGACCTGAGCCCTAGGACCATGCCTCAGGACTACCTAGCATGATGACTCCTTGCTGTCCCCAGTCCACCTGGCCATGCTGCTGCTCCAGTTTCAACTGTTCTGCCTGCGGCTATGGACCTGACCTGTTCACCGGATGTGCTACCTGTCCCAGACCTGCTGTTTTCAACCAACATGCTGGTCATCTATGAACATTTGAACATCTTGGCCATGTTCTGTTATAATCTCCACCCGGCATAGCCAGAAGAGGACTGGCTGTGCCACCCCTCATAGCCTGGTTCCTCTCTAGGGTTCTTCCAGGGTTTTAGCCTTTCTATGGAGTTTTTCCTAGCCACCGTGCTTCTACACCTGCATTTCTTGCTGTTTGGGGTTTTAGGCTGGGTTTCTGTACAGCACTTTGATATATCAGCTGATGTAAGAAGGGCTATATAAATACATTTGATAGACTGTTCTCTCTGCCACCACATGGCAAGCAGTAAGTCTGAAACATTTTACATTTACATTTTCATAATTTAGCCAACGCTCATATCCAGAGCGACTTACAGTTAGTGCATTCATCTTAAGATAGCTAGGTGGGACAACCACATATCACATAGCTACTTTATTGGGGAAAAATGTATTATCAGAAAAGTCAGAGCTAGTAAGGGGGAAGAAAGTCAAGTGCAAGTGTTAGTTCACAAAGGGCTTTTTGTGTTGGGGGTGAGGAGGGGTTGTGCTGTGGGATTATTTAAGAAACTCTTCGAATAGGTAGGGTTTCAGATGTTTCGGAAGATGGGCAGGGACTCTGCTATCCTAGCTTCAAGGTGAAGCTGGTTTCCACCATTCTGGTGCCAGCACAGAAAAGAGCTTGGACTGGGGTGAGCGGGAGCTGCCCTCCCGTAGGGGTGGGAGGGCCAAGAGACTTGAGGTGGCAAGAACGGAGTACTCGGGTTGGGGTGTAGGAGTTGAGCATAGCCTGAAGGTAGGGAGGGGCAGTTCCTCTTGCTGCTCCGTAGGCAAGTACCATGGTCTTTTAGTGGATGCGAGCTTCAACTGGAAGCCAGTGGGGTGTGCAGAGGAGCAAGATGTCATGGTGGACTTGAGAAGGTTGAACACCAGGTGGGCTGCAGCGTTCTGAATAAGTTGCAGGGGTTTCATGGCAAAAGCGGGGAGCCCAGCCAACAGCGAGTTGCAGTAGTCCAGACGGAAAATGACAAGTGCCTGGATTAGGACCTGCGCCGCTTCCTGTGTGAGGTAGGATCATACTCAACGGATGTTGTTGAGCATGATCCTGCAGGAGTGTATCACTGCTTTGATGTTTGCAGAGAAGGACAGGGTGTTGTCCTAGGTCACGCCAAGGTTCTTTGAACTCTAGGAGGGGGACCGTGGAGTTGTCAACCATGATGGAGAAGTCTTGGAGCGGGCAGGCCTTCCCCTGGAGGACAGAGCTTGAGGAGGTGGATCGACATCCAAGCTGAGATATCTGATCTTCATCTAAGTCACAACAATAGACAAACACAGTCTACTTAAACTAATAACACACAAACAATTATACGTTGTCATGTCTTTATTGAACACACGGTGTAAACATTCACAGTCCAGGGTGGAAAAAGTATGTGAACCCTTGGATTTAATAACTGGTTGACCCTCCTTTTTGCAGCAATAACCTCAACCAAACATTTTCTGTGGTTGCAGATCAGACCTGCACAACGGTCAGGAGGAATTTTGGACCATTCCTCTTTACAAAACTGTATCAGTTCAACAATATTCTTGGGATGTCTGGTGTGAACCGCTCTCTTGAGGTCATGCCACAGCATCTCAATCGGGTTGAGGTCAGGACTCTGACTGGGCCACTCCAGGAGACGTATTTTCTTCTGTTGAAGCCATTCTGATGTTGATTTACTTCTGTGTTTTTTGTTGTTGTCCTGTTGCATCACCCAACTTCTGTTGAGCTTCAATTGGTGGACAAATAGCCTAACATTCTCCTGCAAAATGTCTTGATTAACTTGGGAATTAATTTTTCCGTCGATGATAGCAAGCTGTCCAGGCCCTGAGGCAGCAAAGGATCCCAACCATGATGCTCCCTCCACCATGCTTTACAGTTGGGATGAGGTTTTGATGTTGGTGTGTTGGTGTGCTGTGTTTTTTTTCTATACACGTAGTGTTGTGTGTTCCTTCCAAACAACTCAACTTTAGTTTGATTTGTCCACAGAATATTTTGCCAGTAGCGCTGTGGAACATCCAGCTGCTCTTTTGCAAACCTCAGACGTGCAGCAATGTTTTTTTGGACAGCAGTGTGTTCTTCTGTGGTGTCCTCCCATGAACACCGTTCTTGTTTAGTGTTTTACGTATCGTAGACTCGTCAACAGAGATGGTAGCATGTTCCAGACATTTCTGTAAGTCTTTAGCTGACACTCTAGGATTCTCCTTAACCTCATTGAGCATTTTGCGCTGTGCTCTTGCAGTCATCTTTGCAGGACGGCCACTCCTAGGGAGAGTAGCAACTTTCTCCATTTATAGACAATTTGTCTTACCGTGGACATCAAGGCTTTTAGAGATACATTTGTAACCATTTCCAGCTTTATGCAAGTCAACAATTCTTAATCTTAGGTCTTTTGATATCTCTTTTGTTCAAGGCATGATTCACCTCAGACAATGCTTCTTGTGAATAGCAAACTCAAATTTTGTGAGTGTTTTTTATAGGGCGGGGCAGCTCTAACCAACATCTCCAATCTCGTCTCATTGATTGGACTCAAGGATAGATGACTCCTGACTCCAATTAGCTTTTGGAGAAGTCATTAGCCTAGGGGTTCACATATTTTTTCCAGCCTACACTGTGTAAGTTTAAATTATGTATTCAATATAGACAAGAAAAATACAATCATTTGTGTGTTATTAGTTTAGATATACTGTGTTTGTCTATTGTTGTGATTTAGACGAAGATCAGATCACATTTTATGACCAATTTATGCAGAAATCCAGGTAATTCCAAAGGGTTCAACATACTTTTTCTTGCCACTGAAGCCTATCAAATGGTTACCCACTGCTGCTACTGTTTGTTATCTATACTGTTGCCTAGTCACTTTACAGTAACCCTACTTATATATACATAGCTACCTCAATTACCTCGTACCCCTGCACATCGACTCGGTACTGGTACTTCCTGTATATAGCCATGTTATTTTTACTCGTCATTGTTATTGTTATTCACTCTGTATTTATTCCTCGTGTCACTATTTCTATTTTTTATTTTATCTTTTATCTTTAACTCTGCATTTCACTGTTAGTCTACACGTGTTGTTTACGAAGCATGTGACAAATAACATTTGATTCGATTTTTAATATATGTGTAAACTCTACAGTTGTAATTTGTGGGTGTCACTGAATAGGCTGAGACTCCATTCCATGGGTTCACAGACAGTGCTGTAAGGCTGTACAGTGCATATGCTGTATGTATGACCCAAATGCAATTATGCAGTCAAATACATCCACAGTGGGATTAAAATATTTTTTGTACTATTTATTTTCAAATTAATGAAATATTGTATTTATTTAGAATTATAGAACCACAAGCCGGGCTTGTTTAGCATTATCTAGTCCAAATATGGCATAGTTCCACTATTTGTATCTGTTTGCATCACTTTCAATGTGGGACTTTTATTTTGAAGGCAACTCGCAAATTCCATTATTGTGGCTAATAGTTATTGTGGCTAGCTTCACATCGGTGAGGACAGGGTGGGATTTGGGAATTTGAAGGTGGCCTCAATTTCCTCTCGGGACCTCTCTGTTAAGTGGTTCTGCAGAGAGGAATGCCTGCCATTCAAGGTGAGAAGACTTCTTGATTTAGAGAATTGAGATAGCCTGAACATTTACAACATATTTACCATTGCACTAATCTCTCATGGGTGGGCAGCTGACAAATTACTTGACTTTAGTTCTGGGTTAACCGAAATTACCATTGCACAGAAGTCACTCACTGTTTTGAAGGGATTTATTGACAGCTGTCTCTGAACTCTGTCGAGACTTTTCCAGCTAATGTGAAAGGTCAACAAGGGACTCCCTTGATGTTAGAGAAACCCAATTGTGGTCCTTTTCCAGTTCACACAAACATTTGAATACTTATAGCTACTATGTCACGTGTTCATAGTCTGTGTACCAGTCTTTTTATCTTACATTCCACTCCTTGACACTCCTGTCAGTTGCCTAGATAAACAGCCAGGGTTTAATTACATAGGCCTAGGCATTATACTTTTTTATTGCACATTTAATTAAACTGACACATTTGGTGATGTTCAACTTCAGTTCATTGGCACAAAACGTGCGTCAGACAAAAAATATTGTGCAATTCATGCATCTCCGCTGGCCTCTCTTACATCCATCCTCTCTCTATTCCTCTTATAACTCTTGAACCAGTAGTCTAGCACAATGTGTGTCCCAATGCACTGAGTGTACAAAACATTAGGAACACCTTCCTAATATTGAGTTGCCCTTTTTCTATTGTCATACCCCTTTCAAAGGCACTTACATCTTTTGTCTTGCCCATTCACCCTCTGAATTGCACACATACACAAACCATGTCTCAATTGTCTTAAGGCATAAAAATCCAATGTTTGGAAAAAGCTGTTCAAAAGAGGGCATTGTATTATAATTTCTTTGTACTCCCTGACGAAGGCCATGCAGCCGAAACGCGTCAGATATTTAAAACTTTGTTTCCATTGAACATGCCATACAAATAAAGGCATTTTAATTAATTATATGAAGAGTGTGTCACGGCCGTCGAAAGAAGTGGACCAAAGTGCAGCGTGGTGAGCGTACATTGTGTTTTATTTAGTAAAATGTCGCCAATAAAACAAGAAATAACAAAAACGACCGTGAAGCTTACAAGGGCTATAGTGCCTCTAACAAAGACAACTTCCCACAAACACCAAAGGAAAAAAGGCTGCCTAAAACAAAGAAATAGAAAACATTGAAATAAAGAAACTAGAATGCCCACCCCACATCACACCCTGACCTAACCAAATAGAGAAATAAAACGTCTCTCTAAGGTCAGGGCGTGACAGTACCCCCCTCCCCCCCCCTCAAAGGTGCGGACTGGTGCGGGACGTAGACCCCGCTCCACCTCTAGCTCACCCCACTTTGGTGGCGCCTCTGGTGCGGGGACCCTCGTCGCCGACCCTGGACTGGGGACCCTCGTTGCGGGCCACGGACTGGGGATCCTCGCTGCGGGCCCCGGACCCTCGCTGCGGGCCCCGGGGACTGGGGACCCTCGCTGCGGGCCCCGGACTGGGGACCGTCGCTGCGGGCCCCGGACTGGGGACCGTCGCTGCGGGCCCCGGAATGGGGACTGTCGTTGCGGGCCCCGGACTGGAGACCGTCGCTGGAGGCTCCGGACTGGAGACCGTCGCTGGAGGCTCCGGACTGGGGACCGTCGCTGGAGGCTCCGGACTGGGGACCGTCGCTGGAGGCTCCGGACTGGGGACCCTCGTTGCGGGCCCCGGACTGGGGACCGTCGCTGGAGACTCCGGACTGGAGACCGTCGCTGGAGGCTCCGGACTGGGGACCCTCGTTGCGGGCCCCGGACTGGGGACCGTCGCTGGAGGCTCCGGACTGGANCCGGACTGGGGACCGTCGCTGGAGGCTCCGGACTGGAGACCGTCGCTGGAGGTTCCGGACTGGGGACCCTCGTTGCGGGTTCCGGACTGGAGACCGTCGCTGGAGGCTCCGGACTGGAGACCGTCTCTGGAGGCTCCGGACTGGAGACCGTCGCTGGAGACTCCGGACTGAGGACCCTCGTTGCGGGTCCCGAACTGGGGACCGTTGCTGGAGGCTCCGGACTGGGGACCGTCGCTGGCGGCCTGGTCCTTGGAGGAGGCACTGGATGGACCAGGCTGGGGAGACCTACTGGAGGCCTGGTCCTTGGAGGAGGCACAGGATGGACCGGGCTGTGGGGGAGCACTGGAGATCTGGTGCTTATCCCTGGCCCCACTCTTCCCGGCTGAATGCCTACTTTAGCCCGGGACCTCGAGAGCGCAGGCACAGGTCGAACCGGGCTGTGGGGGAAGCACTGGAGATCCTCTTGGCTGAATGCCCACTTTAGCCCGGCATGGGCGGAGCGCAGGCATAGGACGCACTGAGCAGTCACAGCGCACCGGAGACACAGTGCGTAGAGCCGGCTCAGGATACCCTGGGCCGAAACGGCGCACCGGAGACCAAGCACGCTGAGCTGCCACAATCTGCCCTGGCTGGATGCCCACTCTAGCGTGGCACTTGCGGAGAGCTGGCATATAGCGCACCGGGCTATGAGAGCGCACTGGAGACACCGTGCGCTTTACCGCATAACACGGTGCCTGACCAGTACCACGCTCCTTACGGTAAGCACGGGGAGTTGGCTCAGGTCTATACCCTGACTCTGCCACTCTCCCCGTGTGCCCCCCCGAAAAAATAATTGTGGGCTGCCTCTCGTTCTTGCTCCGCTGTGCCAACTCCTCGTACTGTCGCCTTTCCGCCTTTGCTGCTTCTAGCTCCTTCTTAGGACGGCGAAATTCACCAGCCTGTGCCCAGGGTCCCTTGCCTTCCAATATCTCCTCCCATGTCCATTCCTCCAGAAAGCGCTGCTCCTCCCGGCCACGCTGCTTGGTCCTTTGGTGGTGGGAAGTTCTGTCACGGCCGTCAAAAGAAGTGGACCAAAGTGCAGCGTGGTGAGGGTACATTCGCTTTTATTTAGTAAAATGTCGCTAACAAAACAAGAAGACAACTTCCCACAATGACAAAAGGGAAAAAGGCTGCCTAAGTACGATTCCCAATCAGAGACAACGATAGACAGCTGTCCCTGATTGAGAACCATACCCGGCCAACACATAGAAATACAAAAACATAGAAATCAGAACATAGAATGTCCACCCCAAATCACACCCTGACCAAACCAAATAGAGACATAAAAAGGCTCTCTAAGGTCAGGGCGTGACAGAGTGCCTTGGTCCTCCTTTCTTTTTGAGCATCAAAATCATTCTTTAACCTGTCTCTGCCCCTTCATCTACACTGATTGAAGTGGATTTAACAAGCGACATCAATAAGGGATAATAGCTTTCACCTGGATTCACCTGGTCAGTCTATGTCATGGATAGAGTAGATGTTCCTAATGTTTTGTACACTTAATGTAGTTAGGTCACCTATTTTGAGCAGTTAAAACATATATTCGACAAAGAAGCACCTTGCTCTTGCTTGCTGGATATAAAATATGCTACAGTGTTCACAGTAGCGGGGAAGCTTCTCTGGTGTGATGTGATCACATTGGCTGGTGGTAAAAAAGCAATGAACGGGAATGCTCTGTTCTCCCCGCGCCCAATGTTTATGTTTACAATTAAATGTTTTATGTCAGAATGCTGAATGTTAGAATGCTTCCAATCAAATGTATGAATTAAGTTTTTTTAAATGCTATCTAATTTGCATAAACATTGTGATTGGATAGCTGTGAGGGTTATCGAATCAGGATCAAATCCTCTGATCTCTTCGAGCTCATTAATGATAGAATGTTCATATTTAAAGATTGCCGAAAGGCCAGTCTCTTTGGAAAATGACAAGTGGCAAGGAATGGAATGTAATAGCTAAACAGAGACGGCAACCTGGCTAACGTGTTCACATGATAGACTTCAATAGAAGTTTAAAAATGATAAAGGCTTCATTATTACGTTCTATGCATGATGTGATGGTTATTAGTCAGAATGTAGGCCTAATGTAGGCTATAGCCTGTAAAGTATAGTCTGCTGAGTTTGAAGTAGACCTAATTCACAATGATAGGTACACTCTTAGAAAAATCGGTTCCCCATAGGAGAACCCTTTTGGTTCCAGGTAGAACCCTTTTTTAGTTCCGGGTAGAACTATTTTGGGTTCCATTTAGAACCCTCTGGAAAAAGGGTTCTACATGGAACGCAATAGGGTTATACCTGGAACCAAAAAGGGTTATTTGGGAACAATTTTAGGTTGTACTAGGCAACTCTATTTCTCCATCATGGAAGGGAGAATAGGGTAGTGGTAGAACATAAATGTTCAGTTGGTTTTCTCTGTAATGGAAGTCCATCAACAGCGCATCTGGAAAAGTAATTTCCTTACATCTGGAAAAGGGAAAGTATATATGATCTATGGGGAAGGAAATGACATTTACACAACTAGTCTAGTCTGCCCCCATTTCTAACTTCCTAGTCTACCTTACACTGATATCTAAATGTATTTTTCGGTGTGCTATGGTATTTCGTGTTGTTTGTAGAAACACAATTGGATTTAGATCATTATTTCACACACTTGTTTGTCTAGGCTACATCCCTGAAACATGAACCCATACACTGGCATCCATACATCCCTGGGTTAATGTACTTCCTCAATAGCTGTAAAAACATCATGTTACTTTCACCATTTGTACCTTTTCTCCCTGAAGAACAACCATATTTCCGCAAGAACTCAATTTTGTGAACATTGCATGAACTGCTTAACCCAGAAGTCTGAAACCAAATTCACATCCTCACTCAGTCTACTTTATTTTCCAGATGTCTTGTATCATGCTGAGGAAGCACAGTAGACTGCACACCATTACAAATAGTTCAGGATCTTGACTATTAGTTTCAATACACTCTGAATAAGGAAAACTCAATCTCCCACAGAGTTGGTGGTCATAAATGGTGCCAGTGAGCACAGCATGTGACTGCATTTTGTCTGTGTCTGGACCCGGTTTCCCAAGAGATGGAACTTAAGCTTACAAGTCGCGAACATGTTACACAATATGATTGAAATACATAGGCCTATGTAGCCTATACTGTATTTACATTTTAATGCAGTCATCTCGGTTTTCATTTGAAGCATATTTGTATCCTTTGCTTGTTTGTAACAATTGCAAAGCCATTGGCAACTTTGTATTTCTATTGAACTTTGTGGTCACAGAGGTGTATAAACATCCTTATTGTATGTTTAGTAGAGATCTTCTGTGTATAAAGTGACGCGGAAGGGCAAAAAAGCATTTAACAACGCACTTAGCTGTGTTTTCAAGTGAAACTTCAGTAACAATGGTTTTGGGAAACCAATGAGGCACGAATCCCATTCAAGTCATTGGACCGATATTAGCATTTTTTGTGCATCATGTTCAAAACAACTATAACTGACTTTGTTGAGCTTTACAATCAATTTTAGATACTTTCAGATGATTTGGACATGGTGCGTGAAAAATGCTAATATTGGTCCCATGACTTGAATGGGATTTGTGCCACAAATGCTAGAACGTTAGCATGTGGAAACAGTGCCAGGGAAACTAAACCAAATCATGGATTGCTGTCTTACCTTTTCCATAGACTGCTTACAGGGCAAGGAAACCAATGTGTAATTTTGTAATTTGGGTGAACTATCGCTTTAAGATGCTTTTGGGAAACTGGGCCCTGGTTAATTGGGAACCGCTCCAAGTCCCCTGACCTGAATCCTGGAGAGGAAGTCAACTGCCGTTTAAACGACAGCAACAGATGTGAGGTAAGCATACCGGTACACACTGGAGACCTGAAGCACCGGTGAGCATCTGGAAGCAAACAAAGTAACACACTGACACACATCCAGAACAGTCTACAGATAAAATCAAAGGTCATACAGGACTAGCAGATGCATTACAATACAGCATACAAACCTGTTTAGGATCTTGTAGAACAGAGTACCACATTGACACAATACTGTATGACAGAAAACACATGCTGTATACTGTCCATTTAGAATAACAGTACCACATTTGTTCACTAGAGCACCCTGTCAAATATACCTAAGCCTGTCTATTCTGTGTGACTTTAAATGTAACGTCATGCTATTTTTAAGATGCTAAATATTGGACTTGGTGTGTTTTACACATGGATGGCATGCATTGTGTTGTTAATTACTTGGACTTCAATAGTGAGTAAAGTAAGCTTTTTATGCAAACCTGTGCATATGGCCATTGGTCATTATAGAAACCATATTTTCATCCAAACACTTACTTATTTCAAAGTTAATTTTGTTAAATTAGGCGCCACCCTGTGATAGTGATTGGTATTGCACATTTCTCCAACCTTTGAATTGTTCCCCAACAACAAACTATCAATGAATGCACCAAACAAAAACCTCAAAATCAACCACTTTTATTCCCAGTTTCATGCAAGGAAAAAACAATGTTAGATGTGCTGTATGATTGGCAGTGGCTTACATGGACAGTATCCACATTTACACAGTAGTGCACAGTCAACACACCTCAGTGAGGATTCAGAACTGACTTTAAACTGATGAACATTTTCTTCTTGGATGATTTGGTACATAATATGGCACATTGACATATACAACAGTACATTGGCGTGATTGTTCCTCCATAGAGTATATCAGATAATATAAATAATGTACACATCTGATATTTTATCTTGGGCATTTTTATTGTCCTCGGTTCAGTATTCTGTGCACAACAGACGTTAAAAGCTATAACAAATGTTTAAGGAAAATAACAAATGGATACTTACTGTATCCTGACATTTAATCTACTCAGAAAGAAACACAAAGTCGAAAAGCACAACTTACTTGCATGTTTCAGTGATCAATCATGACAAATTAAAAAAGGGGCAAAGGGCATGAAATAAAAAATGTAAAGACAAAATTACCTCCTAAATTCAATTCCCAAAGAGAAAATAAAAACCTAATTTTACAACACCATTGAGGGTATTTATGTAATATCATATTTCGAAATAGGTAGTCGTCTACTACCCAAGTCAGAAAAAAAAACTGTAACATTCCCATTACAACAAACAATTCAGAGGTTTACAATTAAAGAGTAATTCACATCATAAAACAACACATCTAATAATTATAGGTACTGTATTTGAATGATATAAAAATACAAGATTCCTCTCATTAGATACCTAAATGTTGCAATCTAATTAAGGTCCGTAGTCATCCTAATTACGCTGACTTCACCCCGACATGATATGCCACCTCAGAATTAGATGTAAATCTAACTATCATTACAATGAAAATGTAAGAGTAACGACACACATCAGGAAGTACTATTTTGATCAAAATACATCCTTGAAGAAAACAAAATGGCTGCTATAAAAAAAAGAATGGAATAAAATGCCATCAAAAAGTGGACTGGGTTGATTAGTGTTGCTGATAATCAAAATGAGGATGCTGTCCTATTACTTTATTTGTATTGCATGTCCCATACCTAGTGGTCTGGGAAGGTTAGTGGTACAGATTACATTACATCAACAACTCTGCCGTATAAATACTTTCTTATGATTGCGTTTCCCATACAAAGCTAAAGTGCATCTTTATCTCAAATGCCTGTACACATTGGATTGGATCATTCTATTAGGAAGAATTTGCACAAGAGATTTTCTACCTGCGACATCATCAAACCCTCATTAAACTGTACATTGGCACCTTGCTAACTTCACTTTCTCTGAGACATGGTTCCTCCTATTCTACAGTAGGTCGTGTGCCCAAAGGAACTCCGTAAAACCCTTTCGTCTGCCTTTAGATCGATGGGCTTCCATTATGGCTGTGTTTTCACTGCCTTACTGATACATCTTCACATGTCCATGCAGTGAGGTGGTGTTGCCCCCACAGTCCACATACTGGTATATCTCCTGGGAGACCTGTTCCGAGTGCCCAAAGTAGGATGTGGTCACAGTCACCCTGAAAACCAGTCAATAGACAGTAGTCAGTTTCCCCAAAATGGCTGCCCACATGGGGGCGTGTGTGGTTTGACAAAATAAATAGAGTAGGTACAGTAACATGTGTAAACTCAATGTATTAGTAGATATTTGAAAAGGTACACTGCATTCAGAAAGTATTCAGACCCCTTGACTTTTTCCACATTTTGTTATGTTACAGCCTTATACTAAAATGGATTAAATTGTGTTTTTCCCTCATCAATCTACACACAATAGCCCATAATGACAAAGCAAAAAATGGCTTTAAGAAATTTCTGCAAAAAAAGTATATAATACTTATGAAAAATCACATTTACATGAAGTATTCAGACCCTTTACTCAGTACTTTGCTGAAGCACCTTTGTCAGTGAATACAGACTTGAGTCTTCTTGGGTATGATGCTACAAGTTTGGCACACGTGTATTTGGGGAGTTTCTGCACAGCTATTTTCAGGTCTCTCCAGAGATGTTTGATCGGGTTCAAGTCCGGGCTCTGGCTGGACATTCAGAGACTTGTCCGGAAGCCACTCCTGTGTTGTCTTGGCTGTGTGCTTAGGGTCGTTGTCCTGTTGGACGTTGAACCTTTGCCCCAGTCTGAGGTCCTGAGCACTCTGGAGCAGGTTTTCATCAAGGATCTCTCTGTACTTTGCTCCCTCCCTCTTTCCCTCAATCCTGACTAGTCTCCCAGTCCCTGCCTCTGAAAAACATCCCCACAGCATGATGCTGCCACCACCATGCTTCACCGTAGGGATGGTGCCAGGTTTCCTCCAGATGTGATGCTTGGCATTTAGGCCAAAGAGAACAATCTGGGTTTCATCAGACAAGAGAATCTTGTTTCTCATGGTATGAGAGTCCTTTAGGTGCCTTTTGGCAAACTCCAAGCGGGCTGTCATGTGCCTTTTACTGAGGAGTGGCTTCTGTCTGGCCACTCTACCATAAAGGCCTGATTGGTGGAGTGCTGCAGAGATGGTTGTCCTTCTGGAAGGTTCTCCCATCTCCACAGAGGAACTCTGGAGCTCTGTCAGAGTGACCATTGGGTTCTTGGTCACCTCCCTGACCAAGGCCCTTCTCCCGATTGCTCAGTTTGGCCGGGCAGCCAGCTCTAGGAAGAGTCTTGGTGGTTCCAAACTTCTTCCATTTAAGAATGATGGAGGCCACTGTGTTCTTGGAGAACTTCAATGCTGCAGAAATCTTTTGGTACCCTTCCCAGATCTGTGCCTCGACCCAATCCTGTCTTGGAGCTCTCAGACAATTCCTTCGACCTCATGGCTTGGTTTTTGCTCCGACATGCACTGTCAACTGTGGGACCTTATATAGACAGGTGTGTGCCTTTCCAAATCATGTGCAATCAATTGTATTTACCACAGGTGGACTCCAATCAAGTTGTAGAAACATCTCAAGGCTGATCAATGGAAACAGGATGCACCTGAGCTCAATTTTGAGTCCCATAGCAAAGGGTATGAATACCAATGTAAATAAGATTTCTGTTTTTTTATTTTTAATACATTTCCAAAAATGTCTAAAAACACTTCGTCATTATGGGGTATTGTGAGTAGATTTATGAGCAAACATTTTTAGAGTAAGGCTGTAATGTAACAAAATGTGGAAAAAGGGAAGGGGTCTGAATACTTTCCGAATGCAACGTATACTTACTGCATCATAACCACAATGTTGTGAACCTTTATGGACTGCAGGGTGCAATAGTCGCTGCAACACAAAACATTTATTAAAGAAATGTCACGATTTGTGCTGTCAACCACACAATAAATTGCAATTACTTGTGAAATACTTACAACATATAACTCATCTCATCAGCAATTACTGTGGGAACCATGTAGTCAATCTGAAATAAACAATATGTTGTAATATAGCCGTTATCTATCTCCCATATTGAACAGGGCGGTTGAGTGCTGACTGAGTAAGTAATGAGTAACTTTTGAGGGCAACAGTCCAAAAATGCCATCTTTATTCCATCCTTGCTGCTACTGATGCCCTCAGAACAGGGACAGATGTGGATTCATCAACAAGGTTCATTATCAATGTTGCCTGATTTTGTTGCTAGATTTTGCAGCAAAGCGGGCGCAAACAATGAACTGCTGTGTTCAAACAATGAACTGCTGTGTTGAGCGATAGAAAGGCACTTCAGGACAGTTGAAAGTTCAACTTTGATTCACTTGTCAAGCTATGCTCACTTCATACACTTTATAACAAGCAGTTATACCAAGGCATGTTATTCTAAAATGGTAAACATGTGTAAAGACCCACCTGCTGCTTATCTAGTGGTATGATGGTCGTCACATTGCTAATACGGGCCTTCCCAATCACCGTCTTAGAGAACTGCACTTGGGCTGTGATGTTGGTCAGGGATACAGTGTAGTAGTTGTTATTGGTGATGTTCAGAGTGTTCTAGAAGAAAAGACATACGGCACAACAGTTGTTGGAAAGAGTCATTACGTAGGACCGGCTTCAATTTGCATACCGCCCCAACAGAACCACAGATGATGCCATCTCTATTGCACTCCACACTGCCCTCGCCCACCTGGACAAGAAGAACACCTATGCGAGAATACTCTTCATCGACTACAGCTCAACGTTCAACACCATAGTACCCTCCAGGCTCATCACTAAGCTCAGGACCCTGGGACTGAACACCTCACTATGTAACTGGATCCTAGACTTCCTTACGGGCTGCCCCTAGGTTTAAAAAAATATATATATATTTCCCAGGTGGTGAAGGTAAGCAACAACACATCTACCACTATGACCCTCAACATGGGGCCCCTCAGGGGTGCATGTTAATTTCCCTCCTGTACTCCCTGTTCACCCATGACTGCGTGACCGAACACGACTCCAACACCATCATTAAGTTTGCTAACAACACAATGGTGGTAGGCCTGATCACCAGCAACTGCTTGGCATCCGACCGGAATGACCGATTAATTAGGGCCGATTTCAAGTTTGCATAACAATCGGATATCGGTATTTTTGGACACCGATTTTGATTTTTTTTTTTTTACACCTTTATTTAATCTTTATTTAACTAGGAAAGTCAGTTAAGAACACATTCTTATTTTCAATGACGGCCTAGGAACGGTGGGTTAACTGCCTTGTTCAGGGGCAGAATGACAGATTTCGGGGGATCCAATAGTGCAACCTTACAGTTAACTAGTCCAAAGCAATAACGACCTGCACTCCACAAGGAAACTGATTGCCTGTTACGCGAATGCAGTAAGCCAAGGTAAGTTGCTAGCTAGCATTAAACTTATCTTATAAAAAACAATCAATCAATCATAATCACTAGTTAACTACACATGGTTGATGATATTACTAGATATTATCTAGCGTGTCCTGCGTTGCATATAATCTGACTGAGCATACAAGTATCTAAGTATCTGACTGAGCGGTGGTAGGCAGAAGCAGGCGCGTAAACATTAATTCAAACAGCACTTTCGTGCGTTTTGCCAGCAGCTCTTCGTTGTGCGTCAAGCCTTGCGCTGTTTATGACTTCAAGCCTATCAACTCCCGAGATGAGGCTGGTGTAACTGAAGTGAAATGGGTAGCTAGTTAGCGCGCGCTAATAGCGTTTCAAACGTCACTCGCTCTGAGCCTTGGAGTGGTTGTTCCCCTTGCTCTGCATGGGTAACGCTGCTTCGAGGGTGGCTGTTGTTGTTGTGTTCCTGGTTCGAGCCCAGGGAGGAGCGAGGAGAGGGACGGAAGCTATACTGTTACACTGGCAATACTAAAGTGCCTATAAGAACATCCAATAGTCAAAGGTTAATGAAATACAAATGGTATAGAGGGAAATAGTCCTATAATTCCTATAATAACTACAACCTAAAACTTCTTACCTGGGAATATTGAAGACTCATGTTAAAAGGAACCACCATATGTTCTCATGTTCTGAGCAAGGAACTTAAACGTTAGCTTTCTTATATGGCACATATTGCACTTTTACTTTCTTCTCCAGCACTTTGTTTTTGCATTATTTAAACCAAATTGAACATGTTTCATTATTTATTTGAGGCTAAATTGATTTTATTGATGTATTATATTAAGTTAAAATAAGTGTTCATTCAGTACTGTTGTAATTGTCATTATTACAAATAAATAAAAAATATTGTCAGATTAATCGGTATCGGCTTTTTTGGTCCTCCAACTGTTAGTCTACACCCGTTATTTTATGAAACATGTGACCAATACAATTTGATTTGAATCCATGTCAACCCTTAGATGGAAACACAAAGGCAACTAACACCACAGAGAGGATCTTACCGTGATATTGAGATAGACAATCCGTTTGTCCTGGTCATAGGAGACGAATGCAGACTTCACGCCCACATAGCAGACATCGATAGAACGAGGGAACATGAAAAACACAGCCAGGCCAACCAGCAGAAGGCAAAGAAACACGGACACAGTGACATACAGCTTTCTGCAAGAAAAAGGGAGGAAGCGCCATTAAAAGAAAGACAGCAGTTGGATATAGACCACAGTCAACCACAGTTGAATCATTCAATTGCACAGCTTTCAAAAAAGAGACGTCTGGCTGAGTGAGATAAGAGACTTACGTTCTCCTTGGCTGGAGCCTCTGGTCACTGTATGGAATCAGAGCCACAAGCTGGTTCTCTTGGCCTGCATTAGAGATGTGATGACAAAGCCATTTACAGAGGAAAATGATATTGGTTCAACTTATGTCTTTTTCATTTTCAGTGAATGTTGTGAAGTCAGTGTTTCTAAGTGGCCTATCTGATTAGCAGCTCATGAGTTGGAGTTTTAGAACAGATGTAGGTGTATTGTGTCAGTGAGTGAGAGTTCATGTTTATTACTGTGTAGGAATGTATTTGTTTTAATGTTTATCCCCTTACCCCGTGGTATTCTGCCAGTGCCCTGGCATGTGGGGCATGTGACACTGTCTCTGCCAGTAAATTCCACATAGGGGAACTGAGACACATCTCCATTCTTTCCATCCTCTTCACTCTGTGTATCTATGTACTCTGGACCAGTCGTCAGGCCACTCTGACTGCCACGGTCGTCTTTCCCCTTCGACAAGAGGGAGTGTGACTTCCCCATCACTTTCTGTGAATAAAACATTTAAGATCTAATAAGTAGGTGTGGTTGGTAGTGTAAACTCATGCCACATATTCATTTGACATTTACATGGTAGTTATGGTCAGTTTACACAAATTGTTTTATACTACAACAATGTACCTGCCTATGTCATGACCATGTAAATACAGGTTTTAAAGCCAATTTATACTGTACACAGGCTACCATTCTCCTATTCCATTTTTGCATAGATTATTTTGGTTTTGTTTAGACCAGTTTACACACCAATTCCCCAAAAGCTCTTATCAAGTGCGCACCATCTATGTAATTCAGGCGTGCTTGAAACAATTATTGTCCAACAAAAGACACTTGTTCTGACCAAAGTTTCGTATGGACCAAATATATGTAACCTAGTCAGCAAAACACATCGCATCTTGCCTTCTGCTCCTACTATACATTGTGCGCCAATGGTCGAGGTACTGTGATGACGTGCAGACGACCATTATACTACACAGTACACCATGTTCCTTCCAGACAAACTCGTTCGCCGCCTGCCATTTTAATCCGAAACTCACGAATACATTGTTGCGTATTTGCTCCGATATTCTGTTGTATTTCTATTTGGTGTCAAGTTATTGATGTGAATGTTTGCGTAGAATACTTGCAGAGCATAGGGCATTGTTAGCATGGATAAAATGTTTCCATATTGCAAAATGTTGCCCGGTTCCTCTGACAATGTCAAAGCATCACTGTGCAGTATTACACACGCACTACGGATATGATCAAAATGGCAACATTCGATATTGGATTCGTCTGCTTACCTTTGCATATATTCACGCAGAATTGCTTTACATATGCTTGGTCACGAACAGCCGCTGTTTATGTCAATATAGTACTGACATAAATACACGCACTAATAGTCTGCCAGCAGCTCCAACGATGACGTCACTTTCATATGGTAATGTTGAAACCTTCAAAATAAAATCCCGCATTTCAAAAAATCTATGTCAATGTGTATAACTAATTCAAATTGTATTGAATTTTAATCTATGGCCACTTTTATTGTGCCAACAAGAAATTGCAATAAGTAATTTATGAAAACAAATGTAAATAAAAAAATGTAAGACCAATAATGAAAATACAATGTTGACACTAGTATGTTGAGAATATTGGGCTGTAAAGAGAAAACGTTAAACGTTTCCACCTGTCTCAGCTAAAGTGGGGTAGAAAATACTCAATAGGATCTCTACTAACCAAATATGGTTAGTTTTGGAGGAGGACTGTGTCATACATATGTGTGTCATACAGCACTTCGTTCTCCACCCCCTCCATAGCCCCCAATGCAATAGACTGTACATGGCATACATATTGGCTTGTAGAAAGAAAACTGCCTTGTTTGTTTCCGGTGTGAAATAAAATTTAAACAAAGACAAAGACACAATGTAAGCCAGGGGTGTCAAAGTCAAATGGACGGAGGGCCAAATAAAAAATTTAGCTACAAGCCGAGGGCCGGACTGTTCGAATGTTCATTGAAAAAATTTTAAATGACGCATATAGTCTAGTGAACCTAATTGAACCTACTGAAAACCTAACAAATATATTCCAATATGATCAGATAAATAAAGCAATATTTTCTTATGGCTCTGTCAGTAATCTTTAATTTTCAACAGACACAAAAGACAAATTTCCTTTATATAAAAATCCCCATAACATGAACATTAAATGAAAGAAACCGGTATTCAAGGCACCATCAGTAGCCTATATTTTCTATTTTAGCAAAAGTGGGCTAAATTTACTTCAAAGAAAAAAACAATAATAGCAATTTTCTATCATCCATCAACTGAAATATTTTAAAATATATTGGATTGAATACAATAAAATAAAGTGCAAAAATCTATTAATCAAAAACAACACTTTGTTTAAGGAGAAGTAACATGCAGTGAAAACAAATATTAAACTTTAACTTTAACTTGAACTGAGTAAAAACTCTAAATATGTGATTGCACAGTAATGTTCACTTGTTTGAGGTTGAGGGTGATACTTGGTGGTGTCCCATCTTTTCCACAAGTTCATCAATGTTCGGGGTAAGGCTCTGAGCTGAGGAAATCCTCAGAATTGAGTGGAGGTGTTCAGCAGTAAGTCGACTTCTGTGTGATGTTTTGTTCAGGTTCATCAAAGAAAACAGTTGTTCACACAGGTATGTGCTGCCAAACATAGACAACGTTGAGCAGCCTGGATGCGCAGCTGGGGCATTGTGTCGGGGAGGAACGGGCGAACTCCGCAGCACCCACTGCCGCATATTTTGCCCTCAGTGCATCATTGCATTGGAGGTCAATCAACTCCATTTGGAGGTTTGGTGGTGAGCTTTCCACGTCAACAGCAAATGGGTTACCGAGCAGTTCCAACCTGCTTTTTTGTGCTTCAAAGTCAGCAAATCGGCGTCGAAAGTCAGCGGCAAGCATACCTATTTTATCAGCCAACTGTGCGCTCGGGAACGCACTGGTAGAGAGCTTCTCTTTCATGGTCTGGCAGCTGGGAAAGTGGCTCAAATTTTCTTTCCGCATCTGCGTCTCCCACAGAGTCAGTTTGGTTTTAAATGCCTTCACTGTACTGTACATATCAGAGATGACATGATCCCGACCCTGCAGCTGCAAGTTCATTGCATTCAGATGACTCGTAATGTCACACAGAAAAGCCATTTCACACAGAAACATTTCGTCTCGGAGTTGTGTTGTGTCTTTCCCTTTGCTGTCCAAGAACAGACAAATCTCCTCACGAAGCTCGAAACATCTTTCTGCGAAACAGCTCGGTGCGTCACCGTTGCATTGTGGGAAATGTAGTATTGGTGCGTGTAAAAGATCTGCGGGCTGCCGGCTTGCTGCGGTCTGCGGGCCGGTTCTAATAATAAATCAAGATCATCCCAGGGGCCGTAAAAAACCTTCTCGCGGGCCGGATGTGGCCCGCGGGCCTTGACTCTGACATATATGATGTAAGCAATGATGGACTGGCTACCTGTTAAAGACCTAGATTAACCTAATGCGATGGTAATGGCTGCAATTTCACACATTTAAATCAGCCCAAGACCAACCTTGACATGTGCCAAAACATGCATCAGCTCAATCGCTTGGCCTGACAAATAAAACTATTTTTTAGGTAGTATCCTAATAAAATCATGTTGCTATAGGTTTATATCACCTCAATTATGCATAGCCTTCCAACGATTTTCTTGAACCCACCTCGGTCGCAATCAATCCAAAGGCTGGCCTCTTGGATTTGGGTTTTGGACTGATTCATGGATCACAGCACATCTCTCCTTATTAGAAACTTCACTTCCAAACATAAAAAGGCACGCTTGGCATTCTTTTCAAGCAAATGATTGCAAAGGGAGAAGCCTCACGCACATGCAGTAAATGTGCAGCCGTACTCAGTAGACAAACTATTTGGACCAGCACTACAGATATTCTTGTACTTTATGTTTCTGGTGTAAGGTCAAAAGTCATCCACAGTAATGTGAAACCTTGTGTCCCTATCTCGCTGTATTGATCTTTCAGCAGTTGGCAATGAGAGGTTGACCTACATATTGAGCTCAGCAATCTGTCATTCAGGGATAAATACCAAAAAAGGACACTACAAGGCACATTTTATATTTGACTCTTTTTAGATTAAGATTATCTCTATAGAGATTATCTCTATAGACTCTACAAACATGCAGGACACAGCAGGAGTTATCTAGGGGGGCGGCAGATAGTCTAGTGGTTAGAGCATTGGGCCAGTAACCGAAAGGTTGCTAGATTGAATCTCCGACCTGACAAGGTAAAAATCTGTCATTCTGCCCCTGAACAAGGCAGTTAACCCACTGTTCCTAGGCTGTCATTGTAAATAAGAATTAGTTCTTAACTGACTTTCCTCGTAAAATAATTTTATAATATATATTTTTATGAATTATTATCCTCAAAATGTTCTACAGCTGCAACATCGAGAGCCTCCTGACTGGTTGCATCACTGCCTGGTAAGGCAACTGCTCGGCCTCCGACTGCAAGGTACGCACAGGATGTACTTCGAACACCCGACAAGGCCAACATCCCCGTCATTGGCAAGAGAAAGGGACGCAGGTACAGAGGACACAGAGCGGGGTGCCTCGCAAGGATCCACAGAAGGCGAGTGGGAAAGCTGCCGTTAACGTCAATATATTACTTGACTGGAACATGTTTGCCACAGTGACTGTACGTACATACCCCAACCAGAAGCCATGGATTACAGGCAACATTTGCACTGAGCTAAAGGGTAGAGCTGCCACTTTCAAGGTGCGGGACTCTAACCCGGAAGCTTATAAGAAATCCTGCTATGCCCTCCTACGAACCATCAAACAGGCAAAGCGCCAATACAGGGCTAAGATTGAATCGTACTACACCGGCTCCGACACTCGTCTTATGTGGCAGGGCTTGCAAACTATTACAGACTACAAAGGGAATCACAGCCGCGAGCTGCCCAGTGACACGAGCCTACTAGACGAGCTAAATCACTTCTATGCTCGCTTCAAAGCAAGCAACACAGGCATGCATGAGAGCATCAGCTGTTCCGGACGACTGTGTGATCACGCTCTCCACAGCCGACGTGAGTAAGACCTTTAAACAGGTCAAAATTCACAAGGCCGCGGGGCCAGACGGATTACCAGGACGTGTGCTCCGAGCATGTGCTGACCAACTGGCATTCACTGACATTTTCAACATGTCCCTGATTGAGTCTGTAATAACAACATGTTTCAAGCAGACCACGATAGTGTCTGTGCCCAAGAACACTAAGGCAACCTGCCTTAATGACGACAGACCCGTAGCACTCACGTCCATAGCCATGAAGTGCTTTGAAAGGCTGGTATGGCTCACATTAACACTATTATCCCGGAATCCCTAGACCCAGGTCAGTCCAGATGAGAAAAGGGTGTTTAGCCCCCTCAAGCCAATGTCTCCACGCCTTCAGAGCCTTGACGACAGTCAACTGCTCCCGGTCCACGGGTGGCCAGCAGGTTATCCAGCCGAATGGACAGGTCCACCAGCTGGTCGAAAGTGAGGGTGGTGTCCCTGCAGGCCAACTCCCGACGGACGTCCTCGCGCAAACTGCAGCGATATTGGTCGATCAGGGCCCTATCGTTCCATCCCGCGCCGGCTGTAACAGGAAACCCTGGCAGCGTGCAGCCGTCTCGTCATACCCCCGGGGAAGGGCGAGATAAATCCCACTGGGACCGGGTGACGTGGGGGCGAGTAGTGGAGACCCTGGTTGTGCTGGTGGAGGCGCTGGAGGAACTCCCTGTCTCTCCCAGCGGTCCATAGTTTGGACAACGCGGCCCATGGCGGCGCCGAGATGGTGGAGCATCGCCGCATGCTCCCGGACGCGCCACCCCTATTCCAGGGGCACCTGCTCCTGCTGACTCCATATAGTTGGTGTGGGATTCTGTAAGGGGTGCGTAATCGGTGGCAGGGAAGTCAGATACACGAGAGCAGAACTTGGTAATAGCCACAGCAATTTAATAGCAAAACCCACGGCATAAAAATAACAAAAATAATTTGGTACAAAAACCCATCGCGCACCAAACAACACTTACAATAAAGCACTTACAATAAACAATCCCACACAAAGACATGGGGGGAACAGATGGTTAAATACACAACAAATGATTGAGGGAATTGAAACCAAGTGTGAGGAAAAACAAGACAAAACACATGGAAAATGAAAAGTGGATCAATGATGGCTAGAAGACCGGCGACGCCGACCACCGAGCGCCGCCCGAACAAGGAGAGGACCCGACTTCGGCGGAAGTCGTAACACATTGAGCATGTTGCTAAAAAAAAAAGAAATAGGAAACAATTAAATATATATGTGAAATTTTATTAAACAATAATGTATGTTGATGCTAATATTATGTACAATATTTAATAATGTTTTCATAAGATAAAATCGCCTAATATATTCAATATGCTATAAACAAATGTTATTAAACAGTTTCTCTCAATTAATTCTAATTAACTTAATAATTATGACACACCCCTCACTATTGTCATTGGTTGCACTAATTGCACTGTTTGTCTACATAACCCGGTTCAAGCATTCATGACATTACCCTGAAGACGGCACAGTGATGCCGAAACGTTGGTGATTTACCCAATAAATTACTGGGAGTTTATATATAGAGTGTGCGACTTTCTTTATTTTTATAGCTTATAGTTTATTTTCCGTTAGTCATCGCCTCTACACAAAACAATTTTCTCTTGTTGTGCGCCAGCTCATGTTTTTGATTCAACATACCAGATATCTAACAATAAAAATAATACAAAAGATACTAAGTCTTAACAGCATAGACAATTCCCCACTATGACATACTAACGTGCATCAGGAGAATGAAACATATCAAAATGCATAGCTCTTTATGAACTCTTGATACAATCCAAACATGACAATTTAATTCACACAGTAACATTAATTTCCTTGATTCAAATTGTTTGGGCACAGACCTGGCTAGTATGACAGAACTCTGCAGGCTATCTCTGCAGTAGATTGCAACTCCTCCCCCTTTGGCAGTTCTATCTTGTCGGAAAATGTTATAGTTGGGGATGGAAATTTCAGGATTTTTGGTGGCCTTCCTAAACCAGGATTCAGACATGGCTAGGACATCCGGGTTGGCGGAGTGTACTAAAGCAGTGAATAAAACAAACTTATGGAGGCGGCTTCTTATGTTAACATGCATGAAACCTGTCATGCGAACAATGCTATAAATCGGGATTGAGTCATCACACTGTGCTCACGCTGTGCTCCCACGCCAGCCAGTCGCTAGTCGCGAGTATCACCTTCTCTCATTCTTCCGCTACACTATAACTTGTAAATGATGTTCTCCATTGTTGTTCTGAAAGCTTGATTAGACTGTGCACTGTTAGCCTTGTAACCTTGTTGTCTCTTGTACTACATTTTAATCTCTACAAAAGGTGCTTTTGCTGACCTTGATCAATAATCATGTAAATAATCTTGTCTTTGTTATAATGCTTTTAAACTAGGTAATAGGTCTTTACTGTGTACTGCAAACCTTGATAGATAAGAAGCACTTATCGGCCTACAACTTGTAAATAATTTTGTCCATTGCTGTTCAGAAAGTGTGATTATACTGTGTCCTAATAGCCTGGTAAATATTCATTACATTTAACTCGTAAATAAATTACATTTAGTTTTGATAAAAAACGTTTAGCTTTTGTATTTAATTTTTGTTGTTGTTGAGTGTGTATTGATTTCAAGAGCATGGATAGTAGCAGGTGATTTAAAGCTGTGCTTGGTTAGTGGAGACCCTACTGAGTATTTCCCACTTCATTTTAGCTGAGAAAGCTGGAAAAGTTATCTCTACAAGCCAATATGTTTCCCATATACAGTTTATTACAGTGTATTGCATTAGGGACTACAGAGGGGACGGAGTGAAAATCAAGCAGCAGGCCGTGCAACACAGACCCCCTCCAAAAGTAACCATATTTGGTTCGTAGAGACAGTGGTGTAAAGTACTTAAGTAAAAATACTTTAAAGTACTACTTTTGGGGTATCTGTACACTACTTCACTACATTCCTAAAGAAAATAATGTACTTTTTACTTCATACATTTTCCCTGACACCCAAAACTACTGGTTACATTTTGAATACTTAGCAGGACAGGAAAATGGTCCAATTCACACACTTATCAACAGAACATACCTCGTCATCCCTACTGCCTCTGATCTGGAGTACTCACTAATCATACATGTTTCATTTGAAAATGATGTCTGAGTGTTGGTGTACCCCCGGCTATCCGTACATTTTAAAAACAAGAAAATGGTGCCGTGGTTAGCTTAATATAAAGAGTTAGAAATTTGATACTTAAGTATATTTTAGCAATTACATTTATTGTTGTTACTTAAGTATATTTAAAACCAAATACTTTTAGACTTTTACTCAAGTATTATTTTACTTGGTGACTTTTACTTGAGTAATTTTACTTTAGTAATTTTCTCTTAAGGTATCTTACTTTTAATCAAGTATGACAATTGGGTACTTTTTCCTCCACTGAGTAGAGACCCTACTGAGTATTTCCCACCCCACTTTAGCTGAGTCAGGTAGAAACGTTTTGGAGTGGAGTGGAGTACTCTGCACTACATCGGTTGCTCAGCACAAGAACCATTTCAGTTTTGCAGAGTCTTTTGAGTAAGTCCAATAACATATATTTGTATTTTATTCAAAGTGTATTTAAAAAAAAAATCAAAGGTGGTTGCAATGCTGTGAAAAACAGTTGCACTGCACTAGAGTTCCAAAAAATTATATTCCCAAAGTTTAGTATGCATTTTGCAAGGGGACTCTTATTCTGAAAGAAACATTCCGCAATCGTGCTGCTAGAAAAATATCCTGCTGCTATGAGAACGATATTCGTACGTGCCCACTCATTATCTTCATTGGACTGACTTTGTTGTTATGTAATTGTGTGACAATTATAGGCCTAGATCTTACATGAAATGTGTTTACAATACTAGTGTGATAATCTAAATAATCTTACATCGATTTTGTATTTCAAATATGTTGGTTGCTGTGTCTCATATTGATTATGTAGTCTGTATACTGCATGTTTCTAGAACAAACAGGCAATTCAGATGGGAGTGGGACATTTAGAGCATACTTAGTATTCTAGCATGGCTTTAGGTTGTAGTTCTACTGTCAGATTCCTGGTAGTTTATGTCACCTGATGGGAGAGATTAACCTACTGTAATTCTTGGCTTTCCAGGTGTTCTACAAATGCCAGCATTGTAACCGGACTACAAGTTTGTCACATGATTCCAATACTGACATAAGGTTACCGTGTGTGTACTCCTTGAAGGAGCCCATGTCCTACTGATGGTTAGATGGTTAAATTCTCTTGTTATGTCAGTCACTGACAGTCCCTCAATTAGCCATGTCAGCTAACAATGTTTAGATTGGTAAATTAGTTTAGCCAGCTATCTAAACTTGTAGTAATCATGGCTGAATACCGACCGGTAACTTGCCCAGGAGCCCTGACCTCCAGGGGGCCCCCATTGATATTGTCAGTCACTTTCAGTCAGATGTCATTAACGTGGCATTAGTCTTGGCAAAATGTGTACAATTGTAGGGAAAATCAACATTAAAACTGAAAAAATGTATCTCCAACCCTTGGCAAAATGAGTAGAATTGAATTGAATTTGTTATAAAATTGCTAAATGTTCTCTCTGCCTCATGGCAAAATGTGTAGAACTGCAGAAAACTTGCTTTAAAACTGCAACATTTTTTGTCATGGTTTCAGGGCTCCCGAGTGGTGCAGCAGTCTAAGCCACTGCATCTCAGTGCTTGAGATGTGACTACAGACACCCTGGTTCGAAATCCAGGCTCTATCACAACCAGACATGATTGGGAGTCCCATAGGGCGGCACGTTTGGCCGGTGTAGGACGTCATTGTAAATAAGAATTGTTTAAATAATAAAGCACTTAGGGGTAGAATATACAAGGTTCATGTTTGAAATTTGTTTGTGCATCAGCAATTTTTATCTTGTTATGTCAGTCACTAACAGTCATTCAATTAGCCATATCAGCGAAAAAAGGTTTATTGGTAAGTTAGTCTAGCCAGCTATCTAAACTTGTAGTTCTAAAGGCCCAAACCGACCAGGCCCAGGGACTCTGACCTCCAGGGGGCCCTCATTGATTTTGTTAGTCACTCTCACTCAGACATCATTAACATGGCAAAATGTGTAGAATTGCAGTAAATGCATGATTACTTGGGTGCGGCCAGCTGTGGGCATGTAGGCAGGATTTAAATACCCTTCATTCTGTGACATACAATTTTTCCCTATCATCTGGCAAAACTTACTTTTGGACGAGACTGACTTTATGACAAAAAAATTCCTATTTAAACTTTTTATCAAATTTTGACACTTGAAGAAATGTTTCGGACTTATATCGATGCCTCATGGGCCGTTTTTCAAAACGAGAAGTTTCTTTTTAGAGGCAGACGCTCTTGAAAATTAATTATGGAAATGATCTGAGACTCAAATAATTTGGTAGACAGTGCGCATTTATTTGTATTAGCTAGACTAGAGGATGATGATAGACATATGGATAACTCACTATTCCTTCAGATAAGAAGACACATGAGGTAATACACACTTTTTACATTTCTAGAATTGCCTGGCAGGAGGAGGAGTATTGACTTTGATAACCACAGGAGGGCAGTATACTGTTAAGTATTGCAGATGACTGGATGGTTCCTCAGCACATAATTGGAACGATAGATTTATTCCAATCTCTGTACTTATTCCCATGAGCTATTCTAAATAATGTGGAAAAAATTGTGAATTAGGACAACTGTCAAGTAGAAACATTTCAAAATACTTTGTCCTAACAGTGTTTTAGCCGTGGCCTACTTGCTATTGCCACTAGTTTCGTCATTGTGCCCACACTAAGTCAATTAGAGGCAGCTCCAAGCATGACGAAATCCGTCAATGCTAATGATTATAATGTACAAAATGTTCCTGAAATCAGTCGATGCTAATGAGTATAATGTACAAAATGTTCCTAAAATGCAGACCAATGTAGAAGGAGTCTTGAGGTGCTCAAACATATTTACATGTACAGATTTAACAAGCCCAGAGAGACCCTTACAAAAAAAGATTGCCGTTTTGAAACTGCAGTAAAAGTGCAGTAACAGCAGTCAACTGTGGAATTTTGGGCGCAGTAATTGCAGAATAACTGCAGTGTACTGCAGTTGAAATGCAGTTATACTGCACACAAACTGCAATTACACTGCAAAATTACTGTATTAAAAAAACTGTGTTATTTTGGATGCAGTATTTGCAGCTATACTCCACTCTGACTGCTGTCTTTTTTTGTAAGGGGAGCAAGCCCTACTTTCCTCCACCTCTTATTAGAGAGGTGGCTTCCTCTTACCAAGTCTGAGTTTCCTGTTACCGTACGACTACAGCATCCTAAGCACTCAGCTCCCACTACAAACACAATCATATTTGTACATAATTTACTCTGGATTACCATAAGGGGTATGGAAAACCCTTCAGTTCCAGTCTTAGGTGGAGAGTTAAGAGTCTTCTGGCACTGCAGTTCCAGACAGGCTACAGTCTGAGGCTGCCTGTGTGTCTCTGATAAGACCTTAGGGAGAGCCATGTAGACACATCCGCCCTCTCCCAGTGTCAGCAAACTATCAGCATCTGTGCAGAGGGTGCGGATGAAATCCATATTGCAAAGGTGATTTTTGCAGTCCCTTCAGTCCATTTGTTGCTAAGTTCATTTGCACCTGTCAATTTCAACTGTCAATCATAAATCAGTAACGGGGCATTAGGCAACCAACGTTAATTGAAATTATCAACCACATAATAAGAATGTGGAATTTAATCATGTAAATACCAAGCATGTGTTACGTCCGTCGTTAGAATGAGACCAAGGTGCAGCGCGGTAGGCGTACATTTTTCCTTTATTAAAATGACACCGAAAACAACAAAATACAAATACGAACGTAATGCTATATGCAGTGCAGAAAGCAACTACACACAAACAAGATCCCACAACTGAAGGTGGGAAAAAGGGCTGCTTAAGTATGATTCCCAATCAGAGACAATGATAGACAGCTGCCTCTGATTGGGAACCATACCCGGCCAACAAAGAAATAGACAAACTAGAATGCCCACCCAAATCACACCTTGACCTAACCAAATAGAGAAATAAAAAGGCTCTCTAAGGTCAGGGCGTGACAGCATGCTTTCTCTCTTTACATTTCTGGAATTGGCCTTAAGAGGTCTGGACGTTATCAATCCCAGCCATAAGCCGTTACAATTCTATAAACTATGCACTGAGGTTAAAAATGAATAGTCAAGCTTAAACTGGTATTAGCGATGGTACGTTAGGGACGAGGCAAAACTCCTACATTTTCCCTAAAGCAATATCCTCACTTGAATTGCCATGTGCTTGTTTTTAATTGCTCTGTAAGTTATCAATATCGAACTGCAATGAAATATTAACATTGCCATTCCCTCTGCGATTGGTTAGAACAACTTTACATGAATTGGTAATTGCAGGCAAAGTCAAAAGCCTCCAAGATACAGAGCCCTCGGAAATTCAGGAAGCATGAATATTAGTCCTCTTGGTTGAATCCTCCTAATAATTATGATAATCTGTGATTACTCAACATGCAATCATACAGTTTTCAGATGAGTCCTGGGGGCATTTTTGCCTTTTTTCAACCCCATCTCTCAACAATCTCAGAGAATATTCACTGGCTTTTCAATCAAAAATGCTATTGCTGCACAGTTATGTACTGTGGTTCAAATAACTACAACACCACTTACAGAATTGTAGATTATCAATGTAAAATGTTGTTTTAGGGATCAAGGAGTCAACTACAAGGAGACAGGTAATCTTGAGGGGATCTACAGTATTGAAACAGTTTAACTCTGTATTGAAATGTGTCCTATATAGTATAAACTGTTCAGAATACAGTGTGTGTTGAGGTTGTTGTCAGACATAGATAACCCTAGATTGATCTTGTTTATGTACAGTACAGTACATCTGTTTCCATAGAGGATCATCCAATCACATTCTGACCAAATTGAGAAAAGCTGGGGAGAGATTTTATGACAGTGTCTGGGTGTATGTGGGATTAGATCGTGGTTTGCATGAGGCTTTTAGTGTGTGGTTAAATGGTTCGTTTACTGCCCTCCTTTTTCTTGCCCTCCTTCTTTGAATGAATGAAATGGGACACTCCTTGTAGTGCTGACCTGATTTGGTTTGCTCTCTCCTAGAATATGACTCTTTAGATCTGCGATTCCTCAGAGGGTTTGGTCATGGCCAATGCAGACTTTCCCCCTGGACTATTGGGATTTCGACTAATGCTTGATGCTCAGCATGGCTCATTAAGTTAACACATTAACCTTCCCCAAAAATGCTTTTGCCCTCATATGTTTTTGTTGTACTTAACTGTATTTGTTTACATGTTACGGTGACCTTTGACACATACTACACTACCTACTTTAATATTTGCTGAGATGTTGTTTGTTGCTGTTGATCAGCTGCTTGCCATTTTGACCCCCCCCCCCCTTCATTCTGAGGGGTGTAATATTGGTCCCAACATGTCCACGGTCAATTACTTAGCCCGTCAATCTGGAGGGCTGCACATTAATCATGTTTTTTGGAGCGTCAGGCCAGAGGTTGGATTAACATGCCACGCTATCTGTGTTTCACCACAGCTGCTAGACTGTAGCATTAGCTTCCTGTTGGGATTGAGACTATAGGAGAGGAACTGACTGGTGCGTTGGGGAGGACTTCGGCCAGATGTGAATGATCTAGCCAGTAGGTTGTTGGGCATCACGAGGGTTTTGAGGTTACAGTCTATATTTCGGTGATTCTTTTTGTGTTATGTACGACTGTGCAAGGCAGATACCATGTTTCGACTAGTAGGCTGGTGGGGGGGGGGGTGGAATGTGATTGAAGTCGCTCTAATCTCCATGACAGCATTTTAATAGATCAAATTGCGGTGTGTTTTGAGACCGATAGAGTATAAGGAAGTGGCAGGAGATGGAAATAGAGCAGGCTGTGTGATTGTAGGTCATGGTAATGCCTGGTGAACCTGACCCACTGGACCTCTCTCTGTTTGGACGCGTACACGCGTGCACACACACACACACCCACACACACACACCCACACACGCCCTGTAGGAGTGCTTCAGGACTAGCTATAGTGTATCCCTGCTCCAAAGTCTCTCCTTCTGAACAGCAAAGACAAATGAGTGGTGTTGAGTAGTTAATGAGCATCACAAACTGGCATGTCTCTACACACACACAACACACACACACACACACACACACACACACACACACACACACACACACACACACACACACACACACACACACACACACACACACACACACACACACACAACACACCAACACAACACACACACACACACACACACACACACACACACACACTGCCATCCTGTCTGCTTGTCACAGTACATTACCATTGGGTCTAGTTGCTCTCGTCGCCGTTGCTATGGCAGCACTCATTGAAAAGTGTCTGGCTGTAGGCCTGTCCTCTAGGCTGCGCCTTCAAAAGAAAAACCAGCCACAAGTCAGCGGTGTCAGAATTATATTCCTAGAAAGCATTACTATCACCAAAAAGAGCATATGCAGGCTCCTGCTGTTATAGTATTACTCAAAATGACTAATACCCTTATCGTAAAAGCATGTAACCCCTTCACTTTTTTCACCATTTGCATGGTGTTAATGGTTAAACTTGAGTTATTCAACCTGCAAACTTTGAGAAACCTACATTATTGATGATTCCGTCCTCCATGATATGTTCCGTACATTATTGAACCTCTGCTAAACGGCCAGCCATGCAGGTGCTCAACATGATGACGTGAAGTGGAGGCTGTGATATGACATCTGGGTCATTTCCTCTATTTTGGGTGGATTGGCTGGGAGGCCACTAAAAAGAACTGCATCTGACCTCGTTCTTTCCTGGCTTCTTTTGGCTTGTTTTTCAATGCTACTGACCCATATTTACTTTGACTCCATCCGAGCATCTATATGAAAATAATTATGGAAGGTGCTTTTTATTCTCAATAGAACCATTTGCTTTCATATGCTCATATTTTTCACAGTTTAGAAGATCAACAGATATGTCGATCACAACTGTCATTTATGATCTCACTGGTAGTTACAGTACAACTAATTCCAATTAATTATCATTCATTGACAAAATACATATTTGTAATTTTGATTAATCAATAGATTCATTTAGATTAGTTAAAAAATGGATGTGACTCGACTGCCATTGATTAGTCGAGTAGTCCATTATGTAATTGATTGTTTGACCCCAGCTTTTAGTGAGGGCACTGATCAAAGTCGCATCAATGAGTTGAAAGTCTAGTCGAACAGTCCATTAATTAATGTGGAGCTATTTTGAAGTAGCAGCAGCAGCAGGCTTTGTGAAAAAAATCTGCCCAGCATACTGCGTGTGTGTTGTGACGCTAGCCTGTCATCAGACTAATTGGTTTTGGCCCATGGTCAGTAGATGAGGACAGCTGAGAGTGGTCGAGGCAGATGAGGTAAGCTCTTAATCTCCTGAAGTCCTTCCTTGCCTCACTGGGAGGACACGACTGGGACTCTAGTGCACTCCAAGGTGCAGTATCTTACTCACATGCATCGCACAGTCTGGACAATTCTCTGCAGGAGGGGTGTGCATGTGTGTGTGAGGTTGTGTTTGAGTGTGAGGGAGATGTGTGAGAGAGAGATAGCGAGAGTGTGAGTGGGTGTGTATGTGCATAATGCATAATGCATAGTTTGTTTGTGTGTTAGAGTGTGTGCAAACAAATGTATACAGTATCTGTGTTCACACACGTGTGTATCAGTTTGTATGTTCAGTGCTCATGTATACTTTATATAGTGCCTTTTAAAAGTATTTATCCCCCTTGGTGTTTTTTCCTATTTTGTTGCATTACAACCTGTAATTTAAATGGATTTTTATTTGGATTTTATGTAATGGACGTACACAAAATAGTCAAAATTAGGTGATGTGAAATTAAAAAAATAACATGTTTCAAAAAATTCTACAAAATATAACACGGAAAAGTGTTGTGTGCATATGTATTCACCCCCTTCGCAATGAAGCCCCTAAATAAGATCCGGTGCAACCAATTACCTTCAGAAGTCACATAATTATTTAAATAAAATCCATGTGTGTGTAATCTAAGTGTCACATGATCTGTCACATGATCTCAGTGAATATACACCTGTTCTGAAAGGCCCCAGAGTCTGCAACACCACTAAGCAAGGGGCACCACCAAGCAAGCGGCACCATGAAGACCAAGGAGCTCTCCAAACAGGTCAGGGACAAAGTTGAGGAGAAGTACAGATCAAGGTTGAGTTATAAAAAAATATCAGAAACTTTGAACATCCATTAAATCCATTATTCAAAAATTAAATCCATTATTCAAAAATGGAAAGAATATGGCACCACAACAAACCTGCCAAGAGAGGGCCGCCCATCAAAACTCACAGACCAGGCAAGGAGGGCATTAATCAGAGAGGCAACAAAGAGACCAAAGATAACCCTGAAGGAAATGCAAAGCTCCACAGTGGAGATTGGAGTATCTGTCCATAGGACCACTTTAAGCCGTATACTCCACAGAGCTGAGCTTTACAGAAGAGTGGCCAGAAAAAAAGCCATTGCTTAATAAAGAAAGAAATAAGCAAACACGTTTGGTGTTCGCCAAAAGGCATGTGGGAGACTCCCCAAACATGTGGAAGAAGGTACTCTGGTCAGACGAGACTAAAATGTAGCTTTTAAGCCATCAAGGACAACACTATGTCTGGCGCAAACCCAACACCTCTCATTACCCCGAGAACACCATCCCCACAGTGAATCATGGTGGTGGCAGCATCATGCTGTGGGGATGTTTTTCATCGGCAGGGACTGGGAAACCGGTCAGAATTGAAGGAATGATGGATGGTTCTAAATACAGGGATATTCTTGAGGGAAACCTGCTTCAGTCTTCCAGAGATTTGAGACTGGGACGGAGGTTCACCTTCCAGCAGGACAATGACCCTAAGCATACTGCTAAAGCAACACTCGAGTGGTTTAAGGGGAAACATTTAAATGTATTGGAATGGCCTAGTCAAAGCCAAGACCTCAATCCAATTGAGAATCTGTGGTATGACTTAAAGATTGCTGTACACCAGCGGAACCCATCCAACTTGAAGGAGCTGGAGCAGTTTTGCCTTGAAGAATGGGCAAAAATCCCAGTGGCTAGACGTGCCAAGCTTATAGAGACATACCCCAAGAGACTTGCAGCTGTAATTGCTGCCAAAGGTGGCTCTACAAAGTATTGACTTTGGGGGGGTGAATAGTTATGCATGCTCAAGTTTTCAGTTTTTTTGTTATTTCTTGTTTGTTTCACAATAAAAAATATTTTACATCTTCAAAGTGGTAGGCATGTTGTGTAAATCAAATGATACAAACTCTCCAAAAATCTATTTTAACTCCAGGTTGTAAGGCAACAAAATAGGAAAAATGCCAAGGGGGGTGAATACTTTCGCAAGTCACTGTATGTGTGGTTGGTTGTGTGCATACTTAATATCTTTACCTTTTGGCATGCCGGGATCTCTGGACTTGTAAAAAAGAAGGACTGCCGTGACCTGACCCCAGATTTAATCTCATTAGGCCATTAGGCCACCTGGGCCCTCATGGCACGTTCATTAAAGCCAATGAGGACTGTTTAGGGTGGATTACGCCATACATTTACCAGAATAGGATCACAGCCAGAAGGAAACAACGTGGTTCCTTACATCCAAGGGAAAGTGACGTAGCGGCATTGTAATTGTCTCCAACCCTTATCAGATTTCCGCTCGTTGTACCAATTGGTAAGCTAATGTCAGACCTGGGTTCAAATAGTATTTTAAGTCATTTAAAAGGCACTCATGGCAGGCTAAAGCAAAAGATAAAAGATTTCAAATAGTATTTCAACCCAGGTTTAATGTTGGTCAGCTAGCATGGAGGATGAGAGGTGTATTTCCATCTCTCTCTCCCTAGCGGCATGGTGTTGATATGAATAATCTGGATCCATTGGATCCATTGGTTTCTATTAACCTTGATGTGTAGACTTGAGTGTGAAATGGTCCCTGGCGAATATAGTGGTGTAGTGGTTTATTTCACCACACAGTCTCTGACAGCTTGATCCAGTGGAGATGTATAGGGAATATTTCACAGCATTTAATCAATTCCCACAACATTGCAGACAAAAGATCAAAAATGTTGTTTTTTTTGCAGCTGAGCAATGTGGTATTTCACCCATTTGAGGAGCAATTGTTGTGTAGCGTGGATCAGTTAGACTCAAAATGAATTTATTTTGGTTATTGAAAATGTTAAATAGACTCCTAGAGCTAGACTTAACCATTTCACCCACTTCAGTTGTTTATTACAGTGTAGTGTTGAAGTAGTTCAATATGTACTCATATAGAGTACAACTGTACATTATAAGCATGTGGCCACAAAGTACATATCTGAAATATAGGCCAAGTAGTTCTAGAGATTGATTGGGGAGATTTTTACAGTATGTGCTGTACAAAGGCTGCTTGACAATGCTTATGGAAAGAAGGCCCAAATGGGAACATACTGTATTATTAAGGCAAAAATAGTACTATCTCTGATCAGAGGGAAATTAAACATGTCCCAGAGGAGTACTTGAACATGCATACTTTGTAATTTGCATGATTTGAGTTTGTTTGCATGTGTGTTTGTGTATTTTGACTCTTGACAATTCATGGCGTAGTCTTTTTCATAATCTCCCTTCTCCCTGCTGTGAGTCCCTGGTCGTGGGGCCTCGTAGGCTGTCAGCCCTGTTTGACTTTGGCACTGCTGTCATCGTCCCGTGCTTTATGACTCATAGTCATTCAACAGTGAATACGCACCTACAGGAAGACTGGGGTTGCCATTTTTGATACTGGGTGTTGCGATGTAGTATGTTAGGGTGAAGTATAGCGCTGTAATGAACTGTCTAATATTTAGAGAGGATTTCTGCTTTTTATAGCAGGTGCGTTTGCTCCTGTGAGTGAGTGTATGGGTAGGCTATGTGGTTGTGAACGGTGAGTTTATTTGAACGACCCAGCGGGGGACCATTTCCTGTATGCTGTATTTAAATCATGAATGTGTTATTGATACAGTACCTCTGTCCTGATATTTAATGCAGGAACCCTGCCTCTCTGTGCTGTTTGGGAGACACTAGTCCTGCTGATGCACACGGTGTCACTGATGAAATAAAAGTGCTTGGGCTGCACTGGGATATTTTGCCACCACACCGTTTTTCCAGTCAGCCCAGCTTAAAATGGTGCTGGAGTCTACGAGATTACTGTGATGACTTTGCTCTCAATCCCTTTACGGAGCTCTAATCAATGAAGCAGAATACAACAGGACTGGAGCACTGGGACAGGGACGAGGATTGGAGCTGGCAGCCTGTCTCTCTCAATGAAGCTGTTTTCACCCTGATGGGATGTGAGAGGTATGAACCATTTGGCAAAACGTTTATGGTCGGGTTAGTTGAAGGGTTAGCCATCTTGGTTCTTCAGGTATACCTTATATTCTCTTGGAAATGTATTTCTCCGGACTGCAAACCAAACAAGGATTCAAACATGTATTGGCCCTGTTCTATCAAAGATAATATGTTGTTGGTTTATGCAACAAGAAAGCCTGTTCAAATGATTTTAAAGATGTTTTAGGAGAATGTGTGGTTTTGCTTTGATCTATTCCTGACAAGAAATGTGAAAAACCCTTTACATGCACATTTATGACTCTTATAGTTTGGGATTTCTGCTGGTACAGTAGGAGTGTTGTTGTTCTTCGTCTCCTGATTAATTTGTAGCCGGAAGTGGTAATTTATTATTCATTAGGAGGCATGCACTAATGGTTTTCTTTGATTCCATGGATGCTAAGTGTTTGCTTAATCCATATTAATAATCCTAATGAATTTCCGCTGGTGGTTGGTTTCCCTGGTGATATAATATTTAAGGGGAGAATGATCCTCTGGTTTGTCATAACATTATTGCAATCAATAAAGTGGTCTTTAAAAAAATCCCCAATGTAAAGTGTAAACAAAGTTTCTGCAGAAATAGAAATGTATACAGTATGTGTGTAGCTTGGCCTCGTTGGGATTTTTCTGTTCTCTGTCCTGGGCCTTGCCTATGTGTCATTTCCAAGGTAGTACTAGATGATTACTGTGATTATGATACTCTGACGATATGATATGTTTGGTCTGTCAGTCACAGCTGATTGTGGCAGTTATTCTTAACTTGACTAGAGCTTCAAACCAATGTTGTTCAGAACATTTGTGCTGATCATCATCATTGGACAATCACCTTGATTGGCTGCTGCATGTGACATAAAGTTGAATTCAATGCAACAAAGTTGCATGGACTTTGTTGCATTGAATTAAATTGAGTGGAGGTTGCGTCATGTATCACCAGTAGGGTTGAATCCCGGTTACCGAGATTTACAGAGATTTACTGTCCAAACCCGCTCCCTTTTCCCAGGATAAATAACTGTGAAAAACTGATAAATGATAATTAATTATTTATATGAACAGCATGATGTGAAACGGAACCGTTAATTTATATGTGTCTAAATCTGGATTCTCTGCGTCCTTCTCTCTGGTCACTGCTGCATTAATCATCAATGTTCAGGATGGGCACCGACAAGCCCATCTCAGTATGTAGACCTATCATCTCATCATGGTAACTTTTTTTTATTGTGACAGGTAGACCTACATTTGCTGCAGCATAGCCTATGCTACAGTAATATAAAACCAAATGCGTGTCTAATTTACATATCTCTATCTGACTTGTGCGTCACCTCATTTTTTAATTGTAAGATGACCAAGAACCCAAAGGTCAGTCTGACAGAGCTCCAGAGTTCCTCTGTGGAGATGGGAGAACCTTACTGAAGGACAACCATCTCTGCAGCACTCCACCAATCAGGCCTTTAAGTGTCCAGGATGGAAGCCACTCCTCAGTAAAAGGCATATGACAGGCTGCTTGGAGTTTGCCAAAAGGCACCAGAAGGACTCTCAGGCCATGAGAAACAACATTATCTGGTCTATTGAAACCAAGATTGAACTCTTTGGCCTGAATGCCATGCATCACGTCTGGAGGAAACATGGCACCATCCCTACAGTGAAGCATGGTTGTGGCAGCATCATGCTGTGGAGATGTTTTTCAGCAGTAGGGACTGGGAGACTTGTCAGGATCAAGGAAAAGATGAACGGAGCAAAGTACAGAGAGATCCTTGATGAAAACCTGCTCCAGATTGCTCAAGACCTCAGATTGGGGTGAAGGTTCACCTTCCAACAGGACAAAGACCCTAAGCACACAGCCAAGACAACACAGGAGTGGCTTCAGGACAAGTCTCTGAAAGTGCTTGACTGGTCCAGCCAGAGCCTGGACTTGAACCCAATCAAAGATTTTTGGATAGATCTGAAAATAGCTGTGCAGCAACGCTCCCCATCCAACCTGACAGAGCTTGAGAGGATCTGCAGAGAAGAATGGGAGAAACTCCCCAAATACAGGTGTACCAAGCTTGTAGCGTCATACCCAATAAAACTCTAGGCTGTAATCGCTGCCAAATGTGCTTCAACAAAGTACTAAGGAAGGGTCTGAATACTTATGTAAATGTAATTTTTAATGCATTTGCAAAAATTCTAAAAACCTGATTTTGCCTGGTCATTATGGGGTATTGTGTGTAGATGGATGTTTTTTCGAAATGTTTGCATTAGGGGAAATATTATGACAAATTCAAATCTATTTAGCTAGTCTATACTTGTAACTTTGTAGGTAGCATGTGCTGCAACAGAATCACATGTTCTCTCCCTGCTTCATCATGCTTTGAACGAGGTGCATAATTCCGGTCTATATAATACAATACAGTACAGTAATACAGTTCACACTCAAAAATATTAGCCTACTGGAGATTGTTTAATTTATTTACCCAAGAGAGCATAGCTAGGCCTATATCTATGGGCTTTTATGTGTTTCTGTCGTGCGTAATGCATATAGCTTGTGTATTGGATAACGGAATAATACTTTGGGCTTTATTGGACTTGGGCTCAGTAAATGTCTTTAATGTAGGGCTCATAAAATGTATTTAATCAGGCTCAGGTTGCATCAGGCTTGAATTTTTAATCAATGCTCTAATCAAATCCAGACAGAGGCCTATTTATATGCTTTATAATACTTTTGAACGACAATTCCGGGAAATATCGGGTTACCCGGGAGAAAAGCGATTTATTCTCGGGATGGAACATTTGTAAAATACCGGGAAAATATTAAACCCTAATCACCAGTCAAAGTGTGAACAAAGTGTAGATTCCATTACTCCATTATAAGAGTCCATTAGCTGATCCCTGAATCGATGTCTTTGCTGTAATGAACCGATTCCTTTGCAGTAATGAACACCCTCTTGGATATTTGGCCCAGTATAATGTTGGCATAAGATGATGGATTGGTTGGATTTGTATTTCACACACACACACACACACACACACACACACACACACAACACACACACACACACACACACACACACACACACACACACAACACACACAACACACACACACACACCACACACACACACACACACCACACAACAACACACACACACACACACACACACACACATATGTGACTGCCATGCCCCAGTGCTGCTAGGCGATTACCCTGTTCCCTCATTAATCTTGCATTATCGTTTGTCCAAGAACCAAAGTCATCGAACAACATCTACTGAAAAATGTGAAAACAATAGCAGAAGTATGGTATATCCAATGGAAACTATCAAGTCAAGACAGGGTAGAATGTAAAATACAAATCTTTTGTTTTATGAATTCGGCAGCATTATGAATTTACCCACTGTGTCTAATCCAATTTCGACACTTTGGTTTTTAGGTTATTTAGGTTGTGCTTGGTGAACTGAAAAGAAACGGTCCCCTTAGAGCTCAGGCAAAAATAAACGCTAGATGTCATGGTTACAGGTAACGCTTCTGATAAATGGTTACATGGCTATGTTTCACCCAGAAAATATTTGTGACATTTTGACATTTGCTTGTTCTGTAAAACATTCAGGTTATACTGTATGTTCACCTTTTGTGCCCTTTTTGTGTCCTTAATGGCCTCTCTCGACTAATCCCAGATGAGTTGTAAATGCGTGTCTTTAGTGTTTCCTAAACTTTTTACGCTGTGACCCACCTATTCTTACAACTTTTCTTGTGACAAAACCATGTTTACCACGAACCAAACTGGGCATGACCATTCTAAACGTTGGTCTACCAAGTGTTTTTTCCAAAATGGCAGCCCTCAGTCTATGAAAATGTAGCTAACGCTGGCATATCCTCTGAAGTGGTTGTCAAATCAAATCAAATCAAATTGTATTTGTCACATGCGCCAAATACAACAGGTGTAGGTAGACCTTACAGTGAAATGCGTACTTACAAGAACTTAACCAACAATGCAGTTTTAAGGAAATAGCTTAAAAAAGTAAGAGATAAGAACAACAAATGATTAAAGAGCGGCAGTAAATAACAATAGCGGGTTATATACAGGGGTACAGAGTCAAAGTGCGGGAGCACCGGTTAGTCGAGGTAATTGAGGTAATATGTACATGTAGGTAGAATTATTAAAGTGACTATGCATAGATAATAACAGAGAGTAGCAACAGCATAGAAGGGGGGGGGGGATGACGACAATGCAAATAGTCTGGGTAGCCATTTGATTAGCTGTTCAGGAGTCTTATGGCTTGAGGGTAGAAGCTGTTTAGGAGCCTCTCTTGTCCTCGCAAAGCTAATGCTAATACTAGCTAAAGCAAACTGACTCAGCAGACCCACGTGTCTGCAGGTCAGAAGCCTGGGCAGGGGTCTTAGGCTGGTCTCCTGGCCAGGGAACATGCCGTATGACTATAGGATATCTACCTGTGCCTCTCCCCACTGCTTTTATATATATATATATATATCTCAGTCTGTCTGACAAACACTACGTCATTGGAGCGTCACTGGAATATTTAGGCACCAAACGATTGTGAAGTTGCTTTGTCAAGTCTGCGTCACGCTTTTCAGTCTCAAAATAGAATGAAACGCCAACACACTAACCCGATAGATTATGTGCAAAGAGCCTGGAAATGATATTATGCACACCGTGGTATTGTTCTGTTCTGTTCTGTTTTGAAGCACTGCAGTGCTATCTATAAGCCTAATACTCTACAACAGAGTCACTCAACAATCTATCTGCTTGATTTCGCTGATCGCTTTTACAACTCCCCCCTCTCTCTCTCTCACAGTCTACACAAACACACACACACACACATACTTCCCCCCCCCCCCATCTATATCTCTTCCCTCTCCGCGCTGCACTGTCTCTGATCCTGGAAGCTGTGCTTGCAATAGCTCCTCTGCTCAATGTGAACATTGGTCTCCAGCTGTCCTCTCAGCGCTGCTCGCGAGGAGTGGAACAGAAGACGTGTCCGTCCCTGTGCCCTCGGCAAGAGAGGGACTGTGTGTGTAAAAAAGAGACGGAGCTGGAGCATGGAGAGACAGAAAGAGAGAGAGTGAGTGAAAGAGAGCGAGCAAGAAAGAGAGAGAGAGAGCGTGTGAGAGAGGGGAAAGGAGGGAGGGGAGGAGGTACCACTGCAGACGCACAGCCACTGTCACAGCTCCACAGCCAGAGGACAGAGGCAGAAACGGCAGCACCAGAGAGCATGGAGGAGCAAGACTCTATCATTCCTCTGGACCTCTACCCTCTCTCACTGACAACCTTCCTCTGGGAATACCCTGTAAAGAGTGGAGTAGAGAAGAGAAGAGGAGGGAGATAGAGGACACGGGGAGGACTCTCTCGATCTGCCCTTCAGGAGAGGAAGCACCAGTCCCTTACTCTAGTGGGACAAATCACACACTATTCTTTTTTTTGCCTGTCGGACCTGTGTAAGTCTTGGGCTATCTTTAACCTGCGGTCACCTTCTCGACTGTGTGGACTTATGTTGACCCTGGAGAGGACCATGGGGCTAGGGTGGAGGTGGAGGGGTGCAGGAGGGACCCCCAGCATAAGGACAGGGGGAAGCACATTCCTCTGGGTGACAGTACTACTGCTCTGTGGTACCTGGAGGGCTAACACGCAGATGGTAGAGGACACCAAGTCTGTGTACTTCTGGGAAACAGGTACTGGACTCCTATTGTACTATGAGAGACTTAGGGACAGATTGGTTGTTGTTTTGTACTGTTTGACTTTAATGGCGATCAGAATAAAGAATCTGCGATATTGAAGTCGAAGCAGAATATTGTGTTTCAAGGGGCATGTTTTCAATAGTCAATGGTGACTATGTATTCAGTATTGAAAAAGCTTGTGGACAAGACACTCAGCTTGTGCATGATATTCTCTGCTCTCATTTCCTCTCTGTGAACCTTTTGAAAATTAGAGCAGGTCTCAAGGTCCTTAAACCCCCGTCATCGCATTACCTCATTTTCCCTGTCCCTTGCACTAGTCTCACAAGCTGATAGTTTACACATTGTAACTGAAGTGTAAAAGTCTCGAATAGCAAGCTATCATGGCAGAACGAGGCAGAGAACGATAAGAGATATCCACGAGAAGTCTATTAGTAAGTGCATTGAATTTGGCACCAAACGCTGGCGTGATCCATTCTGACTGGATTACTTACATTTCTGTCTCTTAGCTGAATTGGTAGTTGAGGTGTGTGGTCGCACGATAGCTTGATGATTGTATATGTGTTGGAGCACAATACTAGACCAAAGAAATGGGGAGTTGATCGCAAACATGAGATGAAATGGGATGGGTGGTTGCAGAGTGTTTTCTGATAACCCCTGGTATGAACAAGTGCAATGCATTAGTAATGTACGGCTCCTCTAACATAATTAGAAGATCTGAGCCAGGAATAATCATGCCCAGGGAGACTTGGCGCACTTACGTGTGCCTTCAAATATATATGGGCAAATCTCCTTGGCCTTCGAGGTGTTAGTTAACCCTTCGCTTTCTCACCTCCCCCACCACCTCCCTCCCCCTCATGGGACTAGATGAGGGGAAAATACCCCCCCCCCCTTCCCAACCACTGGACAGGCTAGCCCAGCGCCAGTCCTGAATCGATGGGATGTCGTTGTGCTCGTCGGGCTCTGCATCTTTAAAGAGAAGATGTAGCTGAGTAAGGAGATAAAGGAGTAAGGGATTTGCTACAAGAAAAGACGTTCCGGGAGTAGCAACATGCCCTGCCCATAAAGAATGGAGACGCTAGGGGCTGGATCTTCCAGTGTAAGAGTCATTCGTAATTAAACACCATCTCTCCAGACACATGGCGTATCTTGTCACCGCCTTCTTCTCTCCACTGCTACACACATCACTGCCAACACAAGAAAAGCAAACAACACACCACACATTCCTCATACTGCCTATAGCCACCATGGCTTTAGGTCTGTGCTGTGTATAATGTAACGCTCTGTTTAGGAGGGTTTTCTCGTTCTTTTAACTAAAGGAAGACTATGATTTTGAGATAGAG